>NC_064637.1:113451109-113563609 GCF_023864275.1 Schistocerca cancellata
GGTAGGTTAGAAAATTTAAAAAGGGAAATGGATAGGTTAAAGTTAGATATAGTGGGAATTAGTGAAGTTCGGTGGCAGGAGGAACAAGACTTTTGGTCAGGTGAATACAGGGTTATAAATACAAAATCAAATAGAGGTAATGCAGGAGTAGGTTTAATAATGAATAGGAAAATAGGAATGCGGGTAAGCTACTACAAACAGCACAGTGAACGCATTATTGTGGCCAAGATAGATACGAAGCCCACACCTACTACAGTAGTACAAGTTAATATGCCAACTAGCTCTGCAGATGACGAAGAAATTGAAGAAATGTATGATGAAATAAAAGAAATTATTCAGATAGTGAAGGGAGACAAAAATTTAATAGTCATGGGTGACTGGAATTCGAGTGTAGGAAAAGGGAGAGAAGGAAACGTAGTAGGTGAATATGGATTGGGGCTAAGAAATGAAAGAGGAAGCTGCCTGATAGAATTTTGCACAGAGCATAACTTAATCATAGCTAACACTTGGTTTAAGAATCATGATAGAAGGTTGTATACATGGAAGAACCCTGGAGATACTAAAAGGTATCAGATAGGTTATATAATGGTAAGACAGAGATTTAGGAACCAGGTTTTAAATTGTAAGACATTTCCAGGGGCAGATGTGGACTCTGACCACAATCTATTGGTTATGACCTGTAGATTAAAACTGAAGAAACTGCAAAAAGGTGGGAATTTAAGGAGATGGGACCTGGATAAACTGAAAGAACCAGAGGTTGTAGAGACTTTCAGGGAGAGCATAAGGGAACAATTGACAGGAATGGGGGAAAGAAATACAGTAGAAGAAGAATGGGTAGCTCTGAGGAATGAAGTAGTGAAGGCAGCAGAGGATCAAGTAGGTAAAAAGAAGAGGGCTAGTAGAAATCCTTGGGTAAGAGAAGAAATATTGAATTTAATTGATGAAAGGAGAAAATATAAAAATGCAGTAAATGAAGCAGGCAAAAAGGAATACAAACGTCTCAAAAATGAGATCGACAGGAAGTGCAAAATGGCTAAGCAGGGATGGCTAGAGGACAAATGTAAGGTTGTAGAGGCTTATCTCACTAGGGGTAAGATAGATACTGCCTATAGGAAAATTAGAGAGACCTTTGGAGATAAGAGAACCACTTGTATGAACATCAAGAGCACAGATGGAAACCCAGTTCTAAGCAAAGAAGGGAAAGCAGAAAGGTGGAAGGAGTATATAGAGGGTCTATACAAGGGCGATGCACTTGAGGACAATATTATGGAAATGGAAGAGGATGTAGATGAAGATGAAATGGGAGATAAGATACTGCGTGATGAGTTTGACAGAGCACTGAAAGACCTGAGTCGAAACAAGGCCCCCGGAGTAGACAACATTCCATTGGAACTACTGACGGCCTTGGGAGAGCCAGTCCTGTCAAAACTCTACCATCTGGTGAGCAAGATGTATGAAACAGGCGAAATACCCTCAGACTTCAAGAAGAATATAATAATTCCAATCCCAAAGAAAGCAGGTGTTGACAGATGTGAAAATTACCGAACAATCAGTTTAATAAGCCACAGCTGCAAAGTACTAACACGAATTCTTTACAGACGAATGGAAAAACTAGTAGAAGCCGACCTCGGGGGAGATCAGTTTGGATTCCGTAGAAATACTGGAACACGTGAGGCAATACTGACCTTACGACTTATCTTAGAAGAAAGATTAAGGAAGGGCAAACCTACGTTTCTAGCATTTGTAGACTTAGAGAAAGCTTTTGACAATGTTGACTGGAATACTCTCTTTCAAATTCTAAAGGTGGCAGGGGTAAAATACAGGGAGCGAAAGGCTATTTACAATTTGTACAGAAACCAGATGGCAGTTATAAGAGTCGAGGGACATGAAAGGGAAGCAGTGGTTGGGAAGGGAGTAAGACAGGGTTGTAGCCTCTCCCCGATGTTATTCAATCTCTATATTGAGCAAGCAGTAAAGGAAACAAAAGAAAAATTTGGAGTAGGTATTAAAATCCATGGTGAAGAAATAAAAACTTTGAGGTTCACCGATGACATTGTAATTCTGTCAGAGACAGCAAAGGACTTGGAAGAGCAGTTGAACGGAATGGATGGTGTCTTGAAGGGAGGATATAAGATGAACATCAACAAAAGCAAAACGAGGATAATGGAATGTAGTCGACTTAAGTCGGGTGATGCTGAGGGTATTAGGTTACGAAATGAGACACTTAAAGTAGTAAAGGAGTTTTGCTATTTGGGGAGCAAAATAACTGATGATGGACGAAGTAGAGAGGATATAAAATATAGATTGGCAATGGCAAGGAAAGCGTTTCTGAAGAAGAGAAATTTGTTAACATCGAGTATAGATTTAAGTGTCAGGAAGTCATTTCTGAAAGTATTTGTATGGAGTGTAGCCATGTATGGAAGTGAAACATGGACGGTAAATAGTTTGGACAAGAGAATAGAAGCTTTTGAAATGTGGTGCTACAGAAGAATGCTGAAGATTAGATGGGTAGATCACATAACTAATGAGGAAGTATTGAATAGGATTGGGGAGAAGAGAAGCTTGTGGCACAACTTGACCAGAAGAAGGGATCGGTTGGTAGGACATGTTCTGAGGCATCAAGGGATCACCAATTTAGTATTGGAGGGCAGCGTGGAGGGTAAAAATCATAGGGGGAGACCAAGAGATGAATACACTAAGCAGACTCAGAAGGATGTAGGTTGCGGTAGGTACTGGGAGATGAAGAAGCTTGCACAGGATAGAGTAGCATGGAGAGCTGCATCAAACCAGTCTCAGGACTGAAGACCACAACAACAACAACAACAACATTGTACAGACAGATCATCTATTGTAAATATGTATGATTTTGAAGAGATAATCTCCCAACCTGGTGAATGAAGCACCAGTTGTCAAACAAAAATCCTGATACATATCCAGTTGGTACAACAATTGTGAATTAGCGAGCGCATCTTTGATCTTGATGAAAGCAGATTGGCACACTTCTGACGAAATTTATGATATCTGTTTGTGTAGTAAGTTTAGTAATGGTTCTGCATTTATTAATTGGCCTGGGATGAAATTACACTAGAAGTTGGCTGGGATACTGGAAAGTAATGAACTGTTTGTATTTTTGTTGCAGTTAGGATACCTTGAGGCATAATAATGTGCCCCAAGAAATTTATTCTTTCACTACCGAATGGCAGTCGACAAATCTTCCACATATAAAGTAATTCTTTTATGAATTACAAGCCTAATACATAGTCTAGTGCTGCTGTAATCACAGCACCACTCACATTGAGAGTAAATTACGTCATTCTAAACTGGTCGCTATGACCTGTAAAAATAAAAGCAGGTTACTTTAGAGAGGCTCTGTCTAGAAGTTTCTGTCAGTATGACACTTAAAATAATGGAAATGAAGTATGTGATCCCTTTGATGTTGATGAAAATTTTCTGGTCAGATTCTCACAGGATGATTTTATTAATTTCCCTTGTGGGTAATACCAGCTTAATACTTTTCCCAGCCCTAGCTGCAGATAACAAGAGGTTAGAAAATTGACTGTTTGATCACTTCCAGTCTATGATTATCTGTACGTCTTTTGCTACAGCTGTCCATTTCAAACAAGGAATGGGCAGAAAGGTAGATAGAATGGTTCATATGGTACTGATGACACTACTTTTTCATCAGATACCTGAGCTCATTTCTCTGAAATATTAACTAAACATTTTCTCTGAATTTTCGTTAAATACTGAGATTCTCTAAACTTCAATTTAATTTGCAGTTCAGTTTTCAGTTGAGTCAGTATTTTGGAATGCTGGTGTCATGATTTTTTATTTTCTGTGTCAGTGAACTCTGATTTGATCGCCTGGAAATTTTTTCCATGGCCTTGATGAGATGAGATTGTGCTTTACATTTATTAACATAATATATCATTTCCCCATGTAGGCATCTACTATAACCTTCTCACACAAGAAATGAATATCTATTAGGCAGTCCATGAATAATGCCTTTACTCTGAGCGACATGCCTATCATTTCTACATTCCTTAGCACCAGCAGAACACAGATCTCCCATTTAATTATCTGAAATTTTGTGCTGTGCCTATAGCTACTATGATCCTACAACAAATTGGGCTGGTTAATCATCAGGCAAAATTTTCCAAAGATGCCTTAGGAAATAACACTTGCTGCATCACCCATGCCTCTTGTCACCTTAGCAGGTATGTCTCCCACCACAGCTTGTATAGCAGCCTGCAACAGAGTTTTCGATAGTCTGATAGTACATGTTGCCATTGGCTAGATAAAGATCTACTCACCAAGCAGTGACAGGAGAACTCACATAGAAAAAAAGGTTTTACTTATGCAAATGTTTGGAGATAGTGGGTCCTTCTGATAGAAGTGTTGAAAGAGAAGGGAGAGCGATGAAGGGAAAGTAACTGGAGAAGTTTAGGAAAAGGGGTAGAGTTCAGAAAAGTCACATAGATCCCTGGGTTAGGGGAGACATACCAGACAGGACGAGAAGGAAAGACTGGTTGTTTGGGACTGAACCAGATGAGATTTGAAAACCTGAGAGCTTTGAGGTGGAAGATAGTGTCATATGCAAGAAAGAGCTTACTGCTGAAACCTCATGCATGAGTTAATAAGAGTAAAAAGCTGAGTGCACTGTATATAACAGAGGGGATGCTGTAGTAGATTCAAGTCAGGTGGGTGGCAAGAATTGAGGACATAATGTTAGTTCCCACCGCAGTCTGCTGACAAACTGGTGTCTGGGGGAAGAATCCAAATGGCAAATGTGGTGAAACGTGTACTGACATCACAACCGATGTTGTAGAGCATGCTATGCATCACAGTATTGTGTGTTGCTGATATACTACCTCTGCCTATGCCCTTTCATCCTAACTGACAAATTGATGCTGGTCATGCCGATGTAAAAGGCCAGTATGTACACAACAACTGGTATATGATGATTTGTTTCACAGGTAGCTATCCATTTCATAGTAAATGTTTTGCCAGTTACAAGGCTAGTATAGTTGGTGGCTGGAGGGTGCATAGGGCAAGTCTTGCAGCAAGGACAGTCCCAGTCATAGGAGCTATAGGGTTAAGAAATGGATGCAGAATGAGCATAGTGTCTGACAAGGATATTACAGAGATTTGGAGGGTGACAAGAAGCTGTTCTAGGTGCAGGAGGCAAAATCTCAGACAGAATGGATCTCATTTCAGGGCATGATTTTTGGAAGTCATGGCCTTGTCAAAGTGGCTGATTAATAAATCCAAGATGAGGATAATACTGAGTGACAAGTGGTGTGCTACAAAGCTGTTTTTTGAGGGATCAGCAGCACCAGGATTGGATGTGATGGCCTGGGAAATCTGCTTTTTAACTAGACTTGTGGGGTAATTAAATCCAGTGAAGGCTGTGGTGGTGGTGGTGGTGGTGGTGTACAAAGTGTCTGCATCTGATAAATATATTTGCCTTGAATGCCAAGGCTGTATGAAAGGGAACATTTGACATGGAATGGATGGCAACTGACAAAACTAAAGTACTGTTGTTAGTAGTTCAGTGTGGATAGACGTCTGTATCTGGTCATTGGTGGTGATCAGATCAACATCAAGGAAAGTGGTACAGGATTTGGAGTAGGAACATGTGAAATTTAATTGGGAGACGGTACTTCGAGGTTCCAGGAATTTTAACAGGTCAGCCTCACTATGAGCCCATATGGCAAATATGTCATCAATGTATATAAAGAAAACCAGGGGTTGGAGGCTTATTGATTGCAGGAAAGCACCATCCAATCAATCCATGAAAGGTTAGCATAAGTAGGAGACATCCTGGTTCCTATGGCCATACCCTTAATCTGATTGTATGTTTTGTCCTCGGACATGAAGTAGTTGCTGGTAAGTGTAAAGTTGATTAAGGTGAGAAGGAAGCATGTCATAGGTTTGGAATCGGGTGGGCTCTGACTAAGGAAATGTTGAGGAGCAGACCGACCATGCACATGGGGGATGTTTGTATAGAGAAAGATGGCATTAGTGGTGACAAGTAAGGTGTGTGTTTGGGGTGGAATGGGCACAGATGTCAGATGATCTAGGATTTGTTGATGTCGTTAATGTAGGATGAAAGCCTTTGTACTATGGGTTGCAGCTACTGATTAAATAAATCAGAAATATGTTCAGTGGGTGCTTTGAAGCCAGAAGGTATAGGATAGCCATGATGATTGGCTTTGTGGATCTAAGGAAGGAGGTAAAATGTGGGTGTGCATGGTTTGGTTGGGCTAAGAAAATATATGGATTGACATATTGGTCCCTGTGAGGAGCCTGAGATTTTAACAAGGAACTGCAGGTTATTTTGAATCACAGGGACAGGTTCTTAGATGGCAGATACTGTATGTAGAGTTGCCAGACATCTGGCATAGACCTTCAGTAACATACTCCTGTCAGTCAAGTACCATAGTGGTAGATCCTTTGTTGTAAGGATAGTGATGGAGTTATCAGCTTTTAGAGAACACACAACATGGAGTTCTGCAGAGAACAGGTTAAGGTCATGTTGTACGGACCTCAGGAAGTGTTGTGGAGCAATGCTGGATGTGAGGAATTCTTGTAAGGCTGATGAGGAATGATTTTGAGTTAGTTGTTGTGGATCAATTTGGGACTGTTGTCTCAACTGTTCAAGGCAGAGTTCAATGATAGATTTGCTATTGGAAATGTTTTAGGACTGGGTTGCAAAGTGATATTTCCAATTGACATTATGTGTGAGGGAAAGCAGGTTCTTCACCATAGCAATATGATTAAATGCAGGTTTAGGGCTGAAAGTTAGGCACTTTGATAATAAATGTAATTCAGGAGGGGAGGGTGCTTTAGATGAGAGACTCAGAATACTGTACTGTTGTGACTGGTTGTCACAATTGGGTTATTGTAGGCCTAAGAGGCAATGGTGAAGTGTGTGAGATGTTAAGGAGGTTAGCCAAGCTCAGTTTGTAGGAGAGGAGTAGTGGTTGATGGTGTCACTGTTTATCAAGCTGCAGAGGGACAGGAGGGGGAACACAACTGTTATGGTTTAGGAGGAGGAAGGATAGCAATTGGAGTTGAAGACTGGCATGTTGTTGCAGTTTGAAGTTGGCTTGGCAGATAACACCATGGAAGGAAACATGAATGGCAGATAACTGCAGGATTTTGTAGAAGGAAAGAAATCTGGTGGAGTGGAAATTGGCAGATGAGGCACACAGGTCACAGATAAGCCAGGTAAGTGCAAGAGGTTGCTTTATTTGAAGAGGCTGGTGTAGAGAATGATTACATCCAGAATCAGGGACTTTCAATGTTAGGCCTTAGGACCTTAGTTTCGATAGTGCATTTTGAAAAGAAGTGATGTAATATATGAGGGCAAGGTAGGATATAGGGAGTGTTATAAATAATGAGAGTGGCAAGGAAAGAGAAGCAGAGGGTGGAAAAAGATTGAAAAATGGAAGAACAAGGAAAAAATTTCTAAAAATTGGAAAAATTCGTACAAAACTCGCAAGAACAGATAATTGTTAACAAGAGGTAATGAGTGGATGAGAATTTCTCATAAGAAAAGTGGTATATGATGCAGAGAAGAATGTCCCTTTCTATGCCAACCCCTTCATGTATTGTTTGGAGGGGGATTTCCTGGAATCCATAAGTCTTCAGACCCTGGTTTAGTTTACATACATTGATGACATGTTTGCTACTGGAATTATGGTGAAACTGAACTGCTAAACTTCCTAGAATCTCTAAATACTGTCTCCCAATTAAATTTCAAATGGTCCTATTCTCAGTACCATGCTACTTTACTTGATATTCATTTCATTCTCAACAAAGTCCAGCTACACACTTCTATCCACATTAATGTACTAACAAATGACAGACACTACACTTTGACAGTTGCTATCCTTCCCATGTCAAATGTTCCTTTCCATACAGCCTTGGAATTAAAGGCAAATATATTTATTCAGATGCAGACTCTTTACAGCAGTACTCCACCATGCTCACATCTCAGCCTTTACTGGACATAAGTATTCCACTATTCTGGTTCAAATGAAGATTTCCAAGGCCATCACATCCAATTCTGGTACTACTGATCCTTCCGAAAAATAGCTGAATGTCACATAACTTGTCTCACAGTATTATCCTGGCCTTGAATGTATTTATCAGCTACTCTGACAAGACCATGACTTCCTAAAATAACGCCCCAAAATGAGATCCATTGTATCTGAGATTTTTCCCACTGCATCTAGAATAGTTTCTGGTTGCCCTCCCAAACTCTGAAATATCCTTGTGGGATGCCATGGTCATTGTGGACTCATCTCCTTGCCCTATGGCTCCTACCTCTGTGGCCATCCATGCTGCAAGACTTTCACTATGCATCCTCCTACCACTACCCATACTAGCCCTGTAACTGGCAAAATATATAATATCAAAGGGAAACACCTATGAAACAAATGTCATATATTGGTTGCTGTGTAAACACTGTTTGGTTTCCTACATTGTCAAGAATATCATCAAGTGGCAGTTAAGATGAATGGGCATAGACAGAGGGTGTATACTCGCAACACACAATATCCTGTCACAGAGTATGCTCTGCAACATGACATTCATGATCATGGTGGCTGCTTCACTACACATGCTATCTGGATTCACCAGTTTCTCAGAACTCAACAGCTCTCATGTTTTCAGATCTTGTCCAGTGCAATCCCTAACAATCAGTCTTTGCCTCTCATCCCATCCACTAATTCTCCCCTGACCCTGCCTTCTTACTGAGTTTTCTTAACTCTACTCCTTTTCCTAAACCTCTCCAGTTCCTTTCCCTTCTCCTATCCCCTTTAACTCATCTGCTAGGAAGAGCCCTTGGAACCAAAACCTTGCATAAGTACAAGCTTTCTTTATATGTGTGTTCTCATGTTGCTGCTTGGCGAATAGATTATCTATCTATCTGATTACATTATCTCGTGGAAAAACTGCTTATTTTCCTGGTTATAGTTTGTTGTCAGCAGAGTCAAATGTAGTTTACGGAATATGGTACATACGGTTGGTTAATGTCTGCAGTAACATTTCTGCTCAGATTATCATTATCAACATTATTATTATTCACCTAACTAGGGTCTGCAGGGTAGTTAAATGGCTGGTATTGCCACTGTGGAGCACAATTCTTGTTTGCATATGCAAGATGAAATCTGTTACTAAGCTGCTGCTTTTTCTGTGATTGATGTGGTTTTGGTTATCTTAAGATTGTTATTACGGGTCCCACATTGCCATTCTGCTGATTGTTTTTATAATTTTCCATATTCTTCCTGTTTCTGTTTATTATTATTATTATTATTATTATTATTATTATTGTTGTTGTTGTTGTCGTTGCTGGTGATATTACTACTACTACTACTACTACTACTACTACTATTATTACTGTTTCTTCTACGGGGTGTCCTAAAAAGAATGACCCAATTTTAAATAGAATTATTTATTAGGAAGAAGTGCTTAACACCAACAAATTGCAAACTAAATTACTCAGAAAAGACAGAAGTTTATAAAAATTACATCATAAATGTTCAATATGTCCTCCATTGGCTGCTCGGACAACATCTAGCCGACAGCTGAATTCATCCCAAACTGATTGTAAGGTGTCTTCTGTCACTGAAGCTACAGCAGTAATCTTGTCACAAATAATATTTCTTGTGCATTCAGCCACAAATGTGGCTGAGCTCTTTGGAATGCATTTTTTCCATTCACATGATACTAGAAACAACAAAAATTTTATTCTCCCCACCCACTGTCTCTGATTGTTTGCCCAGGGATCTTAATATATGGGAATGAAAATTTGTAATAAATTAAAAGGGAACAAGTTGATGCAGATGAATTTAGATTCACTTAAAAGAAAGCTGTATGAGGTACTGACACTGAGGTGTTATTAGTCACAGGATGAATTCATGTGGGACAAACTGGAAATTTGAGCTGGATACGATGTGTTACACATCCCAAAAAATATCCTTATGGTGCTATTCTTTTTAATGTAAAAATCATTGTAACAGTTTTATAAACTATTGACATGTTTCCTGTATGCAAACCAAAAGGATTGCAAATGTACGTCATGAGATGAATAAAATACATCTGCATAATTTACATACAGCCTATCTGTATAGTTTCTTTTTGCTTGGATTGACATCTTTAACTACCATAGAGAAATTTTCATCACAGTAATGACCTGCCAGATGGGGCAATATAGCGACATCTCTTCTTCCAGCTTTAAAGGCCAGAAAAAAAAAGAAAAAAATCTCACAGTTGACCAGCGAAACATTAGTTGAAAATGTGAATGTTTGAAATATAGTTGTGTACATGTAATTTATATTATGTATTGTACTATTTTTTATATAGTAATAACACTAGTTTTTCACCTCAGCAGTGATACCACTTGTCATTTGTTCATCATAGCCATGGCTTTCTGTTCGCTTCAGTTGACTGACAGTGTACAAAATTTGTCTTTTTGTATAGAATTTCATCTGGATGAATTGGCCATCTCCAATACATTTTTGATTATTCCAAGTCATTCAGCATCTATCCTTCACATATTACTCCCGCACTTTTGCCAGGGAAGAGGGTGGTCTTGAAGACAACCACCAAAAACAGGCCCTCTTGGAAAACATTTGTGTCATTTGTTTCCAGAGTGTTACTGTTGTCTGAGAGCACCTGTGAAGGAAAATATTTTGTGTCTGGCATGTTCAAATCTGTGCTAAATTTTTAGCTATAGCTATTAAAATGTAAGAGAAGTGTTCCAAATAGTAATATACCTTACTAATATATCAAATTTCCTACAACTTTAAACAGATAACTTCACACTCTTATTTACTATATGTGATAATCTCCAACAAGTTTTAACAAAACTGCCAATAATATTTTGTTGTGAACAAAATTCTCGCATATGAGTAACTTGATTGGTGTTACACTGCAACTAAGATGCAAATGTTTTTATGACAGAAAGCACAAATTTAAACTAAATTTTTGTCTACATAGCACGATTGGTTTCTTACAGATTTAAATGCTGTGGTTACGTACTGTCTTGGGCTACATAAGCTTCCCCTGTATCAACAAATGAATACTTACAGGTTTTAAGAACATAAAAGTGTGAATACATGCATGTGGGCAGGTGTCTGTGGCTGACGTGCATGCAGGTGCAGGCCAAATGACAGATTCTCTCCCTTTCTCACCTGTCCCTTCCCCACACCTTCTCACCACATACTTCCCTTACCATTTCTGTGATTTCATCCTGTGTAATGCGTTAAATTTGTTTCGTATTTCCTAGCATGTGTTATTAAATAAGAAGGCAAGATTTAATAGGATGGTTGAAAAGAGTAGATTCAAAGGTTACTTAAAATGCATTTAATTATTACAAGTCTAATTTACAATGCGTTTAATGTCCAGCATAAAATTTCTACATTCAGACAGAACAAACCATTGGTAACGGAACACACCAATGATGGAAACATCTCTCTCAAACATACATTGGACCAAGCATCGACATTATGCACCTATCATTTTGCAGCTTCACTTTGAAGATGAGAAAACTCTCATTATGGAAGGTTTGATAAATTCTACTGAATTTTCTTCTCAAAAAGCTTGTGTCTCAGACAAGAATTACATGGTACAGCTATTAATTCCATTTGAAAATTGTCAGGACTCTTATCTGCAAAAGTAGTGAATGGTCTTGAAAAGAAGTCAAAAGATTGGGATAAATTTAACATATCTCCAAATTGCTTGAGGAATTGCTCTTTTATTGTAATAATTAGAGAAATATACCCCATGTAATTGCTTTCATGGACAGAAGACTATGTATGGAAATATGCTGCATTCTCTGATGGACAATTCCTTTCCCACAGAGCAACCTTTCTCATGAAAACTCAAACTTTTTCAGACATTTCAGAAAGTACTTGATTTCCACATTGCAAGCTGGTGTTCAAGGCAATAGTACATTCTGTAATATTCACTGAAAATGCCGTTCCTAAAACTCCCTCTGGATCTTCCATTTGGGGTCAGGCTTTCTTTTGTCCTTTAAAAACTGATTTATTGCCATAGTTAATTTAGAAATTCTTTCCAGTACATTGCTGCAACTAAGCTGCAAACTTCTCTCTTGTATCAAAAATCTCCATAATCTTCCACAAATTTCTAGTTTAAATGGGACAATTGTCAATGCATTAAACTGTGGGATCTTAAATAACCAACTGTCCGAGTAACTACTTGCATGGTGTCCTCCAATTTTGCTGCCTTAACATGAGATACCTCTAAGTGCAAAATACTATGAATGCTGTACAATTAACAAACAATATTGTGCATTTTTTGTTGTTGAATTCATGCTGCTTGATAATTAATATATTTAAATATTAAAAAAGCCCACACAAGCCAGTTTGGATCAAAACAGAAGTTGTCTCATAATATGAGACATTTTGGAAAAAAATATTGACCAATAGAAAAACAGGTATACCCCAGAACAACGAATTCTCCTCCTTATTGCCTTTCTAACTTTTGTACATTTATTGCGCAAAAAAGGTTCAGACAAGGCATACAAAAGTTGTTTTTGAAGTTTCCATTCTTTGAGACTCTAAGGGTAGTAATGCATACACTTGTGCCTGTTTCTCTGTTTGTCTCCAGATCAACATCCAATGCGGAATATACATTCCTTGTCTTCTTTTTGAAATGTACATCTGGAGCACTGACCTAGTTCAAATTTGTTGAGGCTTTGTGGCCCACCCTGAAGAAATTTGTTACCTATTTAAGTTGTAACAGACTTCAAATAACTGGAAGATTATATATCCTTTGTTGTTGTCCTTTTCTTTTTTAAGAAGAAAATGTTTGCTTCTCTTCTTGATTCTGTTACATATTTATTCTCTTGGCAGTTTTTTCAAATGATCTCTGCATGCTGCTGATGTTGGCTGCTTAACAGAATCAGAATGTACTGATTTTACTAGAGCTGGTGGCTGTTGATGTGGCTTTGTGATTTTGGGAACTGACTGGATAACATTTGTTGTTGTTGTTGTTGCTGTGGTCTTCAGTCCTGAGACTGGTTTGATGCAGCTCTCCATGCTACTCTATCCTGTGCAAGCTTCTTCATCTCCCAGTACCTACTGCAACCTACATCCTTCTGAATCTGCTTAGTGTATTGATCTCTTGGTCTCCCTCTACGATTTTTACCCTCCACGCTCCCCTCCAATGCTAAATTTGTGATCCCTCGATGCCTCAGAACATGTCCTACCAACCGATCCCTTCTTCTAGTCAAGTTGTGCCACAAACTTCTCTTCTCCCCAATCCTATTCAATACCTCCTCATTAGTTACGTGATCTACCCACCTTATCTTCAGCATTCTTCTGTAGCACCACATTTCGAAAGCTTCTATTCTCTTCTTATCCAAACTAGTTATCGTCCATGTCTCACTTCCATACATGGCTACACTCCATACAAATACTTTCAGAAACGACTTCCTGACACCTAAATCTATATTCGATGTTAACAAATTTCTCTTCTTGAGAAACGCTTTCCTTGCCATTGCCAGTCTACATTTTATATCCTCTCTACTTCGACCATCATCGGTTATTTTACTCCCTAAATAGCAAAACTCCTTTACTACTTTAAGTGTCTCATTTCCTAATCTAATTCCCTCAGCATCACCCGACTTAATTTGACTACATTCCATTATCCTCGTTTTGCTTTTGTTGATGTTCATCTTATATCCTCCTTTCAAGACACTGTCCATTCCGTTAAACTGCTCTTCCAAGTCCTTTGCTGTCTCTGACAGAATTACAATGTCATCGGCGAACCTCAAAGTTTTTACTTCTTCTCCATGGATTTTAATACCTACTCCGAATTTTTCTTTTGTTTCCTTTACTGCTTGCTCAATATAGAGATTGAATAACATCGGGGAGAGGCTACAACCCTGTCTTACTCCCTTCCCAACCACTGCTTCCCTTTCATGTCCCTCGACTCTTATAACTGCCATCTGGTTTCTGTACAAATTGTAAATAGCCTTTCGCTCCCTGTATTTTACCCCTGCCACCTTCAGAATTTGAAAGAGAGTATTCCAGTCAACATTGTCAAAAGCTTTCTCTAAGTCTACAAATGCTAGAAACGTAGGTTTGCCTTTTCTTAATCTTTCTTCCAAGATAAGTCGTAAGGTCAGTATTGCCTCACGTGTTCCAACATTTCTACGGAATCCAAACTGATCTTCCCCGAGGTCGGCTTCTACCAGTTTTTCCATTCGTCTGTAAAGAATTCGCGTTAGTATTTTGCAGCTGTGACTTATTAAACTGATAGTTCGGTAATTTTCACATCTGTCAACACCTGCTTTCTTTGGGATTGGAATTATTATATTCTTCTTAAAGTCTGAGGGTATTTCGCCTGTCTCATACATCGTGCTCACCAGATGGTAGAGTTTTGACAGGACTGGCTCTCCCAAGGCCGTCAGTAGTTCCAATGGAATGTTGTCTACTCCGGGGGCCTTGTTTCGACTCAGGTCTTTCAGTGCTCTGTCAAACTCATCACGCAGTATCTTATCTCCCATTTCATCTTCATCTACATCCTCTTCCATTTCCATAATATTGTCCTTAAGTACATCGCCCTTGTATAAACCCTCTATATACTCCTTCCACCTTTCTGCTTTCCCTTCTTTGCTTAGAACTGGGTTGCCATCTGAGCTCTTGATATTCATACAAGTGGTTCTCTTTTCTCCAAAGGTCTCTTTAATTTTCCTGTAGGCAGTATCTATCTTACCCCTAGTGAGACAAGCCTCTACATCCTTACATTTGTCCTCTAGCCATCCCTGCTTAGCGATTTTGCACTTCCTGTCGATTTCATTTTTGAGACGTTTATATTCCTTTTTGCCTGCTTCATTTACTGCATTTTTATATTTTCTCCTTTCATCAATTAAATTCAATATTTCTTCTGTTACCCAAGGATTTCTATTAGCCCGCGTCTTTTTACCTACTTGATCGTCTGCTGCCTTCACCACTTCATCCCTCAGAGCTACCCATTCTTCTTCTACTGTATTTCCTTCCCCCATTCCTGTCAATTGTTCCCTAATGCTCTCCCTGAAAGTCTCTACAACCTCTGGTTCTTTCAGTTTATCCAGGTCCCATCTCCTTAAATTCTCACCTTTTTGCAGTTTCTTCAGTTTCAATCTGCAGTTCATAACCAATAGATTGTGGTCAGAATCTACATCTGCACCAGGAAATGTCTTACAATTTAATACCTGGTTCCTAAATCTCTGTCTTACCATTATATAATCTATCTGAAACCTGTCAGTATCTCCAGGCTTCTTCCATGTATACAGCCTCCTTTCATGATTCTTGAACCAAGTGTTAGCTATGATTAAGTTATGCTCTGTGCAAAATTCTACAAGGCGGCTTCCTCTTTCATTCCTTCCCCCCAATCCATATTCACCTACTATGTTTCCTTCTCTCCCTTTTCCTACTGACGAATTCCAGTCACCCATCACTATTAAATTTTCGTCTCCCTTCACTACCTGAATGATTTCTTTTATCTCGTCATACATTTCATCTATTTCTTCATCATCTGCAGAGCTAGTTGGCATATAAACTTGTACTACTGTAGTAGGCATGGGCTTTGTGTCTATCTTGGCCACAATAATGCGTTCACTATGCTGTTTGTAGTAGCTAACTCGCACTCCTATTTTTTTATTCATTATTAAACCTACTCCTGCATTACCCCTATTTGATTTTGTATTTATAACCCTGTAATCACCTGACCAAAAGTCTTGTTCCTCCTGCCACCGAACTTCACTAATTCCCACTATATCTAACTTTAACCTATCCATCTCCCTTTTTAAATTTTCTAACCTACCTGCCCGATTAAGGGATCCGACATTCCACGCTCCGATCCGTAGAACGCCAGTTTTCTTTCTCCTGATAACGACGTCCTCTTGAGTAGTCCCCGCCCGGAGATCCGAATGGGGGACTATTTTACCTCCGGAATATTTTACCCAAGAGGACGCCATCATCATTTAATCATACAGTAGAGCTGCATGTCCTCGGGAAAAATTACGGCTGTAGTTTCCCCTTGCTTTCAGCCGTTCGCAGTACCAGCACAGCAAGGCCGTTTTGGTTAATGTTACAAGGCCAGATCAGTCAATCATCCAGACTGTTGCCCCTGCAACTACTGAAAAGGCTGCTGCCCCTCTTCAGGAACCACACGTTTGTCTGGCCTCTCAACAGATACCCCTCCGTTGTGGTTGCACCTACGGTACGGCCATCTGTATCGCTGAGGCACGCAAGCCTCCCCACCAACGGCAAGGTCCATGGTTCACGGGGGGGGGATAACATTTAGACTTCAAGAATGATTCAGCAAAGAAATCAGTTGTCGTTTCCTTTCAGACTTTATTAAAATAAATCTAGGTTTCAGCTAGTGCCTACCATTATCAGTGCAAAACTACAAGAGGTACATAGTCAGGTGATAATATAAAAAGTTAAAACTTGTTGCATAACCTATACTGCTTATACATTAGATTACATACCACTATTTCATATATCCAATACATGTCCCACTATTTCAGTCCCCATTTGGGCTTCTGTTACAGTTAGTACAAGACTACTGTTTTATGGAGGTCAGCTTTGCAGAAAACACCTTGGTTGGCTGTATGGCCACCTCTATATGAGCTACACAATAAATAACATTCATAGAAAGGCATTGATCGTTTCTATTAAAAAAACTTTAAATTTGCTTAGTAAGAATACAAAATAAAATAAAAGTAAAGTTA
This sequence comes from Schistocerca cancellata, assembly GCF_023864275.1. NCBI lineage: Eukaryota > Metazoa > Arthropoda > Insecta > Orthoptera > Acrididae > Schistocerca > Schistocerca cancellata. The sequence goes on from NC_064637.1 coordinate 113,467,866, forward strand.
TTGTCATTTCTGCCTAAGTTACTGCCACATTTAATAGTAAACATACAAGCTGTACAAAATGCCAGATTCACTCCTTGTGAGCCAATTGTTTTGTTATTCCTTAAAACACATAGGTAACATCAGTTTGGTAAAATATTTAAAAAAAGTTTACAAAATACTAGGAGGCACATGCTGTATGCTGCAGCTATTTGAAACAGTTTGGTTTAAATGTTTTATCTTTTGTACCATTTCTTTATTTAATCATCACAATGAGGTATGTAGTTCCCCTTATTTCTGGAGAGTTCATAGATGGTGACAAATGTCAGCAAGATGGGTAGTTGATGACACTTGCCTTTCTGGCATACAGCCAACTGATGCGTTCTCAACAAATCCTACCCTCATTATACAGTAGTCTTTTTAGGAACTGTGACAGAAGCTTGAGCAAGGGGGAATGATGTACTAGGACATGTATTGAAACTATGAAATAATGGTATGTAATATAGTACATTAGTGATGTAGGTTATGCCACAAGTTGTAAATTCTTATATTATTGCCTGACTATATACTACTTGTATCTTTTAGCATTGATAATGGCTAGGCACTAGCTAAAATCTAGATTTGCTTTAGTAAAGGAAAGGACAACTGGTTGCTGTGCTCCATCATTTTGAAAGCCATATTACAGTCAATGAGTTCACTCCACATTCTTATGAGAAGCTAACTTCATAAACATTTAGATTCATATTTACTGTATTGTTAGTGTGTTGTATGTCAAACTCCTGGTGTGTTCCAGGTATCATTGTCACCAATTATTTGCCTGTTACATGGGAAGATTTCTGTTTTCCAGATGCTGTTTATAGCACTTTCCATTGTTACTGCCTTCAAGCAGCTTGTAATTCAGAATAAGGTTTCAGCTTGAGCTGGTTATTTGAATACCAGGTTTATATTTCTTGGGAATAAAGAAATTTAGACAGTCCCATTTATTTCACATAATAGGCTGCATTTTATATGTGGAACGGGGTAAAAAAACAGATGATGCGGACACAGTTTTCACTTGACTTGTCTCTCACACATATGAGATAAGCTGCCCACTGAGTATAATTACAATTAGATCACCAGATCACTTCACAAAGTTGACAAACCTCTTAACAGAAATATAAGGATGAAGCCAGTTACTAGATAGCAAGTCCTAATAAGTGATACTGTGATATATTAGGATATCCATGCTAACGTGTATTTTCTATGAACCATTTTGTGCTAGAAACTTAAGTCATTGTTATGCTGCTGAGCTTAAAGGACAGTATATTCCAGCAAATGAGTGTGTACTTCGTGAAGAGCAGAATCACATAAATGTTACTGCAACAGATACTAGGTTTCAGCGTATAAGCACATACATTCTAACAACTAGAATTTCAAAACTTTTTTAATCAAGGATTCTTGACAATTTCCAGCTCCATAAAGGTCTTATTGTCCCGGCACTACATTTCAGGTATTGTTAGGACTGAGTTCTGACACTTCGCAAGTGAGCTGAGCACTTACTATAGTCAGAATGTTTCATTTGCAAACTCTGCCACAGTAGGCAGCTTTCTGTTTCATTTGCAAACTCTGCCACAGTAGGCAGCTTTCGTTTGTGTGTGTGTGTGTGTGTGTGTGTGTGTGTGTGTGTGTGTGTGTGTGTGTGTGTGTGTGGTTTTTCTTCCCCACAGACACCTGAAATGACCAAGTTCAACCTTGATATGTGACATAATTTAAATGTAACATGCATTCCAAAATGCATTCCACTGACTAATTAAAGTTATTTTCCTATCAGATTTGTAATTTTATGACCAAGAATTATTAGCTGATCATTAAACATTAATTCTCTCTTATTCTATTAGAGTAATGATCTTTGTCTGCTGCATCTGCTTTCATATTCTGACTACTACTTCTGTATATTGTTTTATGCATACAGACAAAACTTTCCCTTTGGCAACTTAACTTGGAGCAGATTGATTTTGAAATAAATTGACACATTGTGAATTTAATTGAGCCTGAGTAAAATGGCAAAAGGATCACTGTTGATCCTGGCACTTACATTTGACATCAAAATTTAAAAAAAAGAGACATTACATAGTTACCAGTTTCTTTCGAGTCAAAGAAGTGAACCTTTCCCGCTGGCAACCTTTCCCGCTGGCACAGAATATCTCTGCAGCTTAGTTCCAGCTCATTCTCATAGGATATCATGAAACAGAAAATACATGTATTATGGAACAATCAAAGATACCTTTCACACTGGCGCCAATATGATTATTATTGTGTTTATACTGGTTGCTGGTGAGGAGGAAAGTTAGTTATTAGTATTTTATTCATTATCTCATTCATGAGCAGCCATATCACAGTCGCTCAGGAAAGTTATAATTAAGCTTTACTTGCTTAATCAGAATCAGATGATAACTCTCCATGTGCGCAGCCTTGATGATTCAAAGCGATCTGCAATCTTGTGTAAATAAAATGTCTTGGTTTTCTTGCATTGTGTAGTCAGTCTGGAAACCTCAGAGCAAGTGGAAAATTTGCTTTGATATAGTTTAATTATCCAATTAAATAATGGAGATCTTGGATCTAATAACTGCAGGTTCGTTTCCAATTTATCGGAAGTTCCCTTCTGATTACCAGCAAAATGACACATCCGTGCAAATTTCCGGTTAGAGAATACATATATAATTAAATTCCTTACACACCTTTGATGTAAATGCTCAGTATATATTCTCTTGATTAGCATGCAATATATTTCAGATCTCTTTCTTCCAGTAATCTCGATAGCAAAATTACAATTATTCAATGTGGCTATTCAGCATGGAGAAGATCCTAGAAGTCCTCTCAACACACACCAGAGAGAATGTTACAAAGAGTAATGATGCGCTCGCGGAATAGCAATAGTACTGTACTACTTTGTGCATCGATTCTGAGAGTATATAGATGGTCAAGTAGGAAACATAATTCACTCATAGAATTGTGCAGGGATAATTAGTAGAATATAAAGAGATATTACAAGCTCATTGTCAAATTACATGCTTCCCTATAGCAGACAACGTCATAGTCTGACAAGTTGCAGTAACTGAGGCTTGATGAATAATTAAGGAGGGCAAGGAAAGGTCATGGCAAGCATTCCAGGACTCTATACATCATTCCACTTGTTCTATGAAAGTATAGGAAAGCATCTATATGATTTCACAAACACACATTCATTTACCAATAGCGGCAGAACTGAAACAGAAGTGTCTCCAAACACCACCTATATATATGGCTCAGATACTGGGAGAACATTTTGCAAAAACTGCTGCCACTGCTAGCCAGGATCTGTTATTTTATCAGTACTGTGCATCTGTAGAGACAGGAAAATTAGTCTTGAGATCCAAAAGTTATGAGACTTTCAACTACACTATCTCCATGTGGCTGCTGGAATCAGTAATGTCTGAGACTTGAGCAACTGCACTCAGTCACAACCAAATCTGGTATAGTTTGCTTCAACATTTTCCAACACCATCAATGGAAATCCACATTGAATATTTTACTCTAATATGGCAGAGTGGCAACTTCCCCAACTCCCTGGAGAGAGGCACTTTTGATACCTCTTTTGAAACGAGGAATGGATCACACCTGTCCCAGTAGTTATCAGAGTATTGCCTTAATGAGCTGTCTAGGAAAGACACTAGAGTGAAAGTTTAAATGTCATATGGTCTGGTTTATAGAGAACAGGGGTCCCCTTAGCCTCTCTCACTGTGGCTTCCATAGATTTTGGTGAACCATGGACCAACTGACACTGTTAAAGGAGGCTAATCAATAGTCCTTCCTATGTAAACATCACTCTATTGGCATATTCTTCAGTATCAGTAAGGGCCCCCCCCAGGCGGTCCACAACTCTTTTGTGGATACTTGTGTAGCGAGCGTGGGACCCCGAGCTAATGTGGCCTTCCTTCCTTTCCGGGCTGCATACCTTCCCTTTCCGCATCCTTCCCCATCCCCCATCTTCGCCCCCCCCCCCCCCCATCCCCCTCACCTCTGGCTCTTTCCTTCCCTTTCTCCCTGTCTGTGAGGATGGTTTGTGCCTACGTCCGGAGACGGACGCTCGTAAATGTACCGCATTCTCTGCCTTCCTTGCTTGTATGTCTTCATCCTTCCTTTGTCCTCCTCTTTTCCTTACCTCTTCTCTTTACCCTTTTCTCCGCTGCGGCGTTTGAGAACTCTCTTGTTTCCTTTCCCTATTGTTGTTTTTCCCTTTCTCTTTCTTCCTCCCTGTGTGTGTCTAAGGGCCGACCCACGCTTTTTGTGCGTAGCTGGTGATGGGTTAACGTGTAATTCCCCGCCCCGGGTAGACAGGTAGAACACTTACGTACCCCCTGGTAATGGCCAGGCCCAGAGAGGGGTGATTACCCGAGCTGATACCTTCCAAAAGTGCCGATTGGTCCCTCCATCTGTTTGTCGGGAGGTGTGCCCTGAGGTGTGAACAATCACCTAAGGCGGGAGTGCCCTCAGAGAGGACCCCCACAAGGGAGGAGCGCGCCATCGGAGACGCCGGTAATCATGGGGGATTCTTCCGCAATGGTTTCCTCACCTTCCACTATGTCTGCTCACGAGCATAAGTTCACTGAGTCTCAGCCACAGTCAGTTCTTCCATCGTTGCCACAGTTCCTTGTTGTTTCTCGGTCTGACAAAGGTCACGACTTCTCCACGGTCAACCCTTTCATTATTCAGAAAGGTGTCAACGCAATTACAGGTCCTGTAAAGTCTTGTTCCAGATTACTGAATGGCACCTTGTTGTTAGAAACAGTCAGTGCCTTCCAGACACAAAAATTGCTGCGTACTTCAATGCTCCACACCTTCCCTGTCCGGGTTGAAGCGCACCGCACTTTAAATTCATCACGTGGAGTCGTTTATACACGCTCCCTCGATGGATTGTCTGAAGAAGAAATTGAGCACTACCTGTCTGACCAGGGCATAACGGCTGTTCATAGAGTTATGAAAAGGGTTGACATGAACCTCATTCCAACCCGCACTGTCTTCTTGACATTTGACAAAGTTCAACTCCCACCGAAAATCAAAGCAGGCTATGAGATAATTTCCATTCGCCCTTACGTCCCAAACCCTACGCTTTGCTATCGGTGTCAGCGGTTCAATCACACCAGCCAGTTATGTTCCAATCCGGCCAAATGTGTTACGTGTGGCAAGGATGCCCATGAGGGTGCTTGTCCACCTCCATCCCCTCGCTGCATCAACTGTATGGTTGACCACGCTGCCTCCTCTCGTGATTGCCCCATTTTTAAGGACGAAAAGCTCATCCAGGAAATTAGAGTAAAGGAAAATGTGTCGACCTTTGCTGCTCGAAAATTATTCGCCAGTCGAGAGCCCACCGTGCCTCAGACAGGAAAATACAGCACTGTCCTTGCTTCTCCTAGGCCAACAAAGGAGGCGGCCACACAGATTTGCGACCTCACCTTTAGTACCATGGCTGTCAGATCGGCCAGTGCAGAGATCGCCCGTTCAACCTTACCAATTTCGCCTGCCCACTCTATGGCACACCCTTAATCGGGTTCTGCTAAATCTCGAGCCCAAAAGTCAGACACCAAGACTTCAAAAAAAGAGCATACTCGTGAAGATTTTTTACGTACCCCAACTTCACAACCATCGGTTCCTCCTTCTTCTAAACATCATAATTCCAAGAAGGCTACAAAGAAACCCAGTTCATCTCCTTCTCCGCCAAGGCATGTCCCATCTACAGCACCACCTGGCGGAAATCGACCTCGGCCGTCTTCTGTGTCGCCGAGGCGCACTGCTGGTGGCCGATCAACCGGCCCATCGCTAGTGGCGGGAGCTGCTCCTGAACAACCTATGGATCAGGATCTTCAGCCTTCGGCTGCATGCCATTCCATGCTGTTGGTCGCAGGCTCTGAGCAGTCGTTGAGTTGAGAGCAACTTTGGTCCCATTCCTCCATCTTCTGTTCACCCTATGTCCATTATCCACTGGAATATCCACGGCATTCGAGCCAATCGGGATGAATTGTCAATCCTCTTATGATCCTACTCGCCGGTGATCTTCTGTCTTCAGGAAACAAAGCTGCGTCCCCATGACTGCTTTGTTCTCCCTCATTTTCAGTCTGTCCGATTTGATCTCCCCTCTGTTGAAGGCACTCCAGCACTTGGAGGACTCATGATTGTTCTCCATGATACTCTCCATTATCACCCAATCCACTTAAACACTTCCTTCCAAGCTGTCTCCATCCGTCTTTCCCTTTCTGGATACACGTTCTCTCTTTGTACTGTATACATTCCATAGTCCACACCAATATCACGAGCTGATCTCCTTCATCTTCTTGGTCAGCTTCCACCCCCCTATTTGCTGGTTGGGGACTTCAATGTCCACCACCCGCTTTGGGGATCTTCACATCCTTGTCCACGTGGCTCACTATTGCTAGACGTTTTCCACTTAGCGGATCTAGTTTGTCTCAACACTGGGGTCCCTATATTTTTCTCTGCCTCCACGACAAATTTATCTCATTTGGACCTTTTGGTCGGTACTGTTCCGCTAGCTCGGGTCTTCGAATGGTTCGCCCTTGATGATACACACTCGAGTGACCACTTTCCATGTATCCAGAGACTGCAGCCTCAACTGCCATATATGGGCCCGCGACACTGGAAGTTTGCCCAAGCCGATTGGACACTTTCTTTGTCTCTAGCGACATTCGATGACAGTCACTTTCCCAGCCTCGACAATGAGGTCACACATATTACCGACGTTATTCTTACAGCTGCGGAACGGTCAATACCACGCAGCTCCGAATTGCCCCGGCGCCCCCAGTTCGTTGGTGGAACGAAGCATGCCATGACGCATTACGTGAGCGTTGACGTGCTGTTCGCGTTTTTCGCCACCATCCTACTTTGGCCAACTATATCCGCTATAAGCAGTTCCGTGTGCGATGCCGTCGTGTCATCCGCGATAGCAAGAAGGCAAGCTGGAAATTCTTTATTAGGTCATTTAACACCTTCACTTCCTCCTCGGAAGTTTGGAGTCAGCTTCGACGGTTCTCAGGCGCGCCTATTTTCTCCCCGGTCTCTGGGCTGACAGTCGCGCATGATACATTAGTGGACTCCGTCGCAATTTGTAACTCATTGGGTCAGCACTTTGCTGAGATTTCGAGCTGTTCAAATTACCCGCCAGCGTTTCTCCTGAAGAAACGTGTAGCGGAAGCGCGACATCTTGCTTTCTCCTCTCAAAGTCGCGACAGCTATAATACTGTTTCCTCCATGCGGGAACTCCAACATGCACTCTCTTCTTCTCGCTCCTCCGCCCCAGGACCGGATGGAATCCATGTCCAGATGTTGCTGCATTTATCAACCCATAGTCTGCGTTACCTCCTTTGCCTTTATAATCGAATTTGGACCAACAGTACTTTTCCCAGACGATGGCGGGAAGCTATCGTCGTTGCTGTTCCGAAACCTGGAAAGGACAAACATCTCCCCTCTAGCTATCGCCCCATTTTTCTCACGAGTAGTGTATGTAAGGTTTTGGAGCGTATGGTGAATTACCGATTAGCTTGGTGGCTGGAATCCCGCAGTCTTTTAACACCTGCCCAACGCGGTATCCGAATGCATCGTTCTGCAGTTGACCATCTTGTTGCTCTCTCCACTTACATCATTAACAATTTTCTCCAGAAACGCCAAACAGTAGCAATATTTTTTGATCTGGAGAGAGCAAACAATACCTGTTGGAGGACAGGCACCCTCTGCACACTGTTCTCTTGGGGCTTTCGAGGTCGGCTACCCCTTTTTCTTCGCGAATTTATGGCAGAGCGCACATTTAGAGTGCGGGTGAATACTACTCTCTCCCGTACCTTCTCCCAAGAAAACGCGGTACCCCAGGGCTCCGTGCTGTGTGTTGTACTGTTTGCCATTGCCATAACTCCAATTACGGATTGTCTCCTTCCTGATGTCTTGGGCTCCCTCTTTGTGTTAATTTTTGGTGGCGTAAGGAGTTTCTTCCACCCTCCTTACATCTATGACCTGTCAACCTTCCGTTCTCAGACGTCGCTAAATTCTTGGGTCATATGTTTGACAGAAAACTGTGCTGGTCCTCTTACGTTTCCTATCTTTCGCACTCGCTGTCTGCAATCCCTCAACACCCTCCGTGTCCTGAATGGTACCTCCTGGGGAGCGGACTGAGTGGTCCTTCTTCGCCTCTATCGCACCTTAGTGCGCTCGAAATTGGACTATGGAAGCATAGTCTACTCCTCTGCTTGGCCGTCTATTCTTTGGCGTCTCAACTTTATCCACCACTGTGATTTACGTTTAGTGTCGAGCTTTCTACATCAGCCCTGTGGAAAGCCTTTACGCTGAGACTGCTGAACCCATTTTTATTTTACCTGTCTTGCGTATGAGGGACACCATCCTACATTTTAGAGACTCGTTGATTTTCCTGGACCTCATTTTCTACTCCTATTGTCACAGTTGCTGCACCTCAGAAGTCTACAAACCAGAACACTCTAGGTACTGAATATCATCAAGTGCCTTAGCCAAGTTCTTAGACAGTGGACAGGGCAGGTATGTTCGAGATTTATCTCTCTTTATGCTTTTGTGGCTCGACTGTGTGTACCGTGTATTGATTGTTGAGGCCTCATCTTCGAAGATACACTCCTGGAAATGGAAAAAAGAACACATTGACACCGGTGTGTCAGACCCACCATACTTGCTCCGGACACTGCGAGAGGGCTGTACAAGCAATGATCACACGCACGGCACAGCGGACACACCAGGAACCGCGGTATTGGCCGTCGAATGGCGCTAGCTGCGCAGCATTTGTGCACCGCCGCCGTCAGTGTCAGCCAGTTTGCCGTGGCATACGGAGCTCCATCGCAGTCTTTAACACTGGTAGCATGCCGTGACAGCGTGGACGTGAACCGTATGTGCAGTTGACGGACTTTGAGCGAGGGCGTATAGTGGGCATGCGGGAGGCCGGGTGGACGTACCGCCGAATTGCTCAACACGTGGGGCGTGAGGTCTCCACAGTACATCGATGTTGTCGCCAGTGGTCGGCGGAAGGTGCACGTGCCCGTCGACCTGGGACCGGACTGCAGCGACGCACGGATGCACGCCAAGACCGTAGGATCCTACGCAGTGCCGTAGGGGACCGCACCGCCACTTCCCAGCAAATTAGGGACACTGTTGCTCCTGGGGTATCGGCGAGGACCATTAGCAACCGTCTCCATGAAGCTGGGCTACGGTCCCGCACACCGTTAGGCCGTCTTCCGCTCACGCCCCAACATCGTGCAGCCCGCCTCCAGTGGTGTCGCGACAGGCGTGAATGGAGGGACGAATGGAGATGTGTCGTCTTCAGTGATGACAGTCGCTTCTGCCTTGGTGCCAATGATGGTCGTATGCGTGTTTGGCGCCGTGCAGGTGAGCGCCACAATCAGGACTGCATACGACCGAGGCACACAGGGCCAACACCCGGCATCATGGTGTGGGGAGCGATCTCCTACACTGGCCGTACACCACTGGTGATCGTCGAGGGGACACTGAATAGTGCACGGTACATCCAAACCGTCATCGAACCCATCGTTCTACCATTCCTAGACCGGCAAGGGAACTTGCTGTTCCAACAGGACAATGCACGTCCGCATGTATCCCGTGCCACCCAACGTGCTCTAGAAGGTGTAAGTCAACTACCCTGGCCAGCAAGATCTCCGGATCTGTCCTCCATTGAGCATGTTTGGGACTGGATGAAGCGTCGTCTCACGCGGTCTGCATGTCCAGCACGAACGCTGGTCCAACTGAGGCGCCAGGTGGAAATGGCATGGCAAGCCGTTCCACAGGACTACATCCAGCATCTCTACGATCGTCTCCATGGGAGAATAGCAGCCTGCATTGCTGCAAAATGTGGATATACACTGTACTAGTGCCGACATTGTGCATGCTCTGTTGCCTGTGTCTATGTGCCTGTGGTTCTGTCAGTGTGATCATGTGATGTATCTGACCCCAGGAATGTGTCAATAAAGTTTCCCCTTCCTGGGACAATGAATTCACGGTGTTCTTATTTCAATTTCCAGGAGTGTAGTTGACACATTCCCCCATGAGGAGATTTGGCTGGCCATGGGTGATTGTAGGACCAGACTGATTGTACATCTCTGTGCTGAGGTCAGGGAACCAGTACTCACCATCCAGTGGCTGCTCCTTATGGTGCAACAAGCACATTGTTCCTCACACCTCCAACTTCATCTGCATGCCATACTGGTGTTCATCCATCTCTGGCTGCATTTCTCCAACCATCCATGAATCACAATTCTGTTAAGGATCTGTCTGGAGCGTATGCTTTGAGTCAGCTTGTGTAGAGCATTTATAACCCCAAATCCAGTGTTCTAACCATCTGCTACCCTGGATACTGCAGACACTCAATGTTATTTTAGATTCAGTGCTTCACAGCAGAGATTGTGGTACTGCTTCTGCTTTAATGTGGTATTTTCTGACATTTTTATGTGAGGACCAAGAGTATATGTAAGTTCAGTCTAGTGGTCTCTGGAGCACATGAGCCTATCTTCCATTGCTAAATTTCTTTTATATTGGAATCTCTGAGTGATCTTCACTCTGTCCAACATTTGAACCCAGTAGATCAGTTAATCCAGCATTCCATCCTCAACTGAAACTACTGGGGAGTAGGATTCAATCTGCTCAGTACCAGGGCACATGAAGATTGTGGGAAACTAAATATCTGATAGTCCTCAGGCAGAGCTGTTGTAAGTGACTTACTCAATACTTCGAGCACAGCAGTATATTACCATCAGGTCAATCCTGTGGCTCTCCTACTGTAAGTGTATCTCAGACCAGTTGTATTTTGCCCAACTTGTAGATTTATAGATGCAATAATGTGTGCTGTGTACCATCTGTGTCACTGCAGATATTGCAACTCCTCCTCACATTCCCGTCAAAGTATTTGAGAGCCTCAGTACATAAGCTTTGGTTACCAGTTGGGTTGTCCATTGTGTGGCAACTACCAAGTGTTAGATCATCACTGTTTTTGTGTCAAGAAAGTGGTTGAATGTTACAATGCTGCAGCTTTGGTGTACACCTGTTTCCCTGTGCTTACAACTTGTCTTCCAACAAAGGAACATGGGCAACTTATCTGAACTCAAAGTGATGTTCTAAGGCATGTTGACAGGCATGTTAAATTGTGTACATCAAGTGTGTTGCCCTGATCACAGTTGGAGACACAAATCACTCTGGAGTTATATCCCTCACTTTTCCGTGAGGGTGCTAAAAATGCAAAATAATGTGTACTGTCAGCTTGTGCTGTAGCACTTTTGCCTCTGTTCATCAATTGTAACCCAGAGGTAAAAATTGTGACCATTTTGTTTCTTGCAGATGTCTTCATGGAAAAGTCCAACAAGACGTTTATGTCCTTGACATCATCACTAATTACCACTGCCTTTGCAAGCTAATGCAGGCAATGGTGCAGCACAAGCATATTCAAAAAGTGGTGCATGCAGTCACAGAGAATAACGGGTACACAGGAATATGAGTAGTTAACTTCAGCTTAACAGTGCCAGATTGAAGTGATGATTTGAGATCTTAACTTCCCTAACTGGAATGGTGGAATACAGCAGCAACTGGCACAATTCAGTACTGCATCGTGGAGAAACAGTCCATGTAAGTATGGAGTTCTGTAGATTACCATGTAAGCTGTCGTGTGTTCTTCACATTAAAATATTCATTTTTGTGTACATAATTTTCTACATGGTATATTTCATTGAAACTAGCTTCAACTGTGTCAAATTACCAAATGCAAAAATATATTTAACATTTTTTTCTTTGTGTCATTCTTCACCCTTCTTTATTTATTTATTAATTTATTTATTTATGAATCTCGAACAGTAGCATTACTTACAGAAAATAATTGCATTAATTTGATTTTGCCTGTTTATTGAAACTAAAGGAAAACTCACCAGTTTGTGCCAAAAATGTTTCACATTTGTGGCACCAGGCTTGGGGTCACACCTTATGGGGCCATGAAAATCATATATTTATAAAAAATCACAACTAGAGATTGGACAAAACACTTCTTCTATTGCAGACTTTGACCACCTCCCTGTGTGACATCCCCATTAATGTGACCTCCTATATCTGCACAAGACGTGAGCCACTCAGATTGTGGGCTCTGAGGGTATTCCTCCATTTCTAAACTTCAACTTACATTTCTGTCTTTCTTATGAATGTTGCTAATATCTCCTAAAGAGAGGAATAATTTTTTTCACTTTCGGTCAGTGAACATCACCTATAGGTAACCCCCCCAGGGGGTCCACAACTCATTTGTGGATACGTGCATAGCGAGCACTGGACCCCGAGCTAATGTGGCCTTCCTTCCTTTCCGGGCTGCATACCTTCCCTTTCCGCATCCTTCCCCATCCCCCATCTTCGCCCCCCCCCCACCCCCTCGTCGCTGGCTCTTTCCTTCCCTTTCTCCCCGTCTGGGAGGATGGTTTGTGCCTATGTCCGGAGACGGATGCTCGTAATGTACCACATTCTCTGCCTTCCTTGCTAGTATGTCTTCATCCTTCCTTTGTCCTTCTCTTTTCCTTACCTCTTCTCTTTACCCTTTTCTCCGCTGCGGCGTTTGAGACCTCTCTTGTTTCCTTTCCCAATTTTTGTTTTTCCTTTTCTCTTTCTTCCTCCCTGTGCGTGACTGAAGGCCGACCAATGCATTTTCGTGCGTAGCCAGTGACGGGGTAACACGTAATTCCCCGCCCCGGGTAGACAGGTAGGACATGTACATACCCCCTGGTAATGGCCAGGCATAGGGTGGGGTGATTACCCGAGCTGATACCTTCCGAAAGTGCTGATTGGTCCCTCCATCCGTTTGTCGGGAGGTGTGCCCTGAGGTGTGAACAATCACCCAAGGCGGGAGTGCCCTCAGAGAGGACCCCCACAAGGGAGGAGCGCGCCATCGGAGACGCCGGTAATCATGGGGGATTCTTCCGCAATGGTTTCCTCACCTTCCACTATGTCTGCTCACGAGCATAAGTTCACTGAGTCTCAGCCACAGTCAGTTCTTCCATCGTTGCCACAGTTCCTTGTTGTTTCTCGGTCTGACGAAGGTCACGACTTCTCCACGGTCAACCCTTTCATTACTCAGAAAGGTGTCAACGCAATTGCAGGTCCTGTAAAGTCTTGTTCCAAATTACGGAATGGCACCTTGTTGTTAGAAACAGTCAGTGCCCTCCAGGCACAAAAATTGCTGCGTACTTCAATGCTCCACACCTTCCCCGTCCGGGTTGAAGCGCACCGCACTTTAAATTCATCACGTGGAGTCGTTTATACACGCTCCCTCGATGGATTGTTTGACGAGGAAATTCAATACTACCTGTCTGACAAGGCGTAATGGCTGTTCATAGAGCTATGAAAAGGGTTGACATGAACCTCATTCCAACCCGCACTGTCTTCTTGACATTTGACAAAGTTCAACTCCCATCGAAAATCAAAGCAGGCTATGAGATAATTTCCGTTTGCCCTTACGTCCCAAACACTACGCGTCGCTAACAGTGTCAGCAGTTCAATCACACCAGCCAGTCCTGTTCCAATCTGGCCAAATGTGTTACTAGTGGCAAGGATGCCCATGAGGGTACTTGTGCACCTCCATCCCCTCGTTGCATCAACTGTATGGGTGACCACACTGCTTCCTCTTGAGATTGCCCCGTTTTTAAAGACGAAAAGCTCATTCAGGAAATCAGAGTGGTGCTCGAAAATTATTTGCCGGTTGACAGCCCACCGTGCCTCAGACAGGAAAATACAGCACTGTCCTTGGTTCTCCTCGGCCAACAAATGAGGCGGCCACGCAGACTTGTGACCTCACCATTAGTACCATGGTTGTCAGATCGGACAGCGCAAAGATCGCCCGTTCAACCTCAACACTTTCGCCTGCCCACTCTACGGCTCACCCTTCATCGGGTTCTGCTAAATCTCGAGCCCAAAAGTCAGACACCAAGACTTCGAAAAAAGAGGATACGCGTGAAGATTTTTTACGTACCCCAACTTCACAACCATTGGTTCCTCCTTCATCTAAACATCATGTTCCCAAGAAGGCTAATAAGAAACCCAGTTCATCTCCTTGTCCGCCAACGCGTGTCTCATCTACTGTGCCACCTGTCGGAAATTGCACTCGGCCGTCTTATGTGTCGCCGAGGCGCGCTGCTGGAGGCCGCTCAACCAGCCGAACACTGGAGGCAGGAGCTGCTCCTGAACAACCTATGGATCAGGATCTTCGGCCTTCGGCTGAATGCCACTCCATGCTGTCAGTCGCAAGCTCTGAGCAGTCGTTGAGTTGACGGCAATATTGCTCACATTCTTCCATTTACTGTTCACCCTATGTCCATTATCCACTGGAATATCTGCAGCATTCTAGCCAATCAGGATGAATTGTCGATCCTCTTACGATCCTACTCTCTGGTCATCTTCTGTCTTCAGGAAACAAAGCTGTGTCCCCATGACCGCTTTGTTCTCCCCCATTTTCAGTCCGTCCGATTTGATCTCCCCTCTGTTGAAGGCATTCCAGCACATGGAGGACTCATGATTGTTCTCCATGATACTCTCCATTATCACCCAATCCAAGTTGTCGCTGTCAGTCTTTCCCTTTCTGGATATACCTTTTCTCTTTGTACAGTATACATTCCATTGTCCACACCAATGGACCGAGCTGATCTCCTTCATCTCCTTTATCTTCTTTGTCAGCTTCCACCCTCTATTTGCTGGTTGGGGACTTCAATGCCCACCACCCACTTTCGGGATCTCCACATCCTTGTCCATGTGGCTCACTATTACTACACATTTTCCACCAAGCGGATCTAGTTTGCCTCAACACTGGGGTCCCTATATTTTCGTCTGCCTCCACGACATATTTATGTCATTTGGACCTTTCGGTCGGTACTGTTCCGCTAGCTCGGGTCTTCGAATGGTTCGCCCTTGATGATACGCACTCAAGTGACCACTTTCCATGTGTCCTTAGACTGCAGCCTCAACTGCCATACATGTGCCCGCGACACTGGAAGTTTGCCCAAGCCGATTGGACACTTTTTTCGTCTCTAGCGACATTCGATGACAGTCACTATCCTAGCATTGACGATGAGGTCACACATATTACCGACGTTATTCTTACAGCTGCAGAATGTTCAATACCATGCACCTCCGAATTTCCCGGTGCCCTCCAGTTCCTTGGCGGAACGAGGCATGCCGTGACACAATACGTGAGCGGCGACATGCTCTTCGTGTTTTCCGCCACCATCCTACTTTGGCCAACTGTATCCGCTATAAGCAGTTCCGTGCGCGATGCCGTCGCGTCACTCGCGATAGCAAGAAGGCAAGCTGGGACTTCTTTACTAGCTCATTGAACACCTTCACTCCCTCCTCGGAAGTTTGGAGTCGAATTCGACGGTTCTCTGGTGCGCCTAGTTTCTCCCCAGTCTCTGGGCTCACTGTCATGCATGATACAATAGTGGACCCCGTCGCAATTTCTAACTCATTGGGTCAACACTTTGCTGAGATTTCAAACTCTTCAAATTACCCGCCAGCGTTTCTCCTGAAGAAACGTGCAGCCGAAGTGCAAACTTTCGCTTTCTCCTCTCAAAATCGCAAAGCCGTAATACTATTTTCTCCATGCGGCAACTCCAACATGCACTCTTCTTCTCGCTCCTCAGCCCCAGGGCCGGATGGTATCCACATCCAAATGTTGCTGCATTTATCAACCCATAGTCTGCGTTACCTCCGTCGCCTTTATAATTGAATATTGTCGTTCCTGTTCCGAAACCTGGAAAGGACAAACATCTCCCCTCTAGCTAGCGCCACATTTCTCTCACGAGTAGTGTATGTAAGGTTTTGGAGCGTATGGTAAATTGCTGTTTAGCTTGGTGGCTGGAGGCCCCAGCCTTAAACACCTGCCCAAATGCGGTTTCTGAAAGCATTTTTCTGCAGTTGACCATCTTGTTGCTCTCTCCACTTACATCATTAACAATTTTCTCCGGCAACGCCAAACAGTAGCAATATTTTTTGATCTGGAGAGAGCATACGATACCTGTTGGAGGACAGGCATCCTCTGCACACTGTTCTCTTGGGGCTTTCGAGGTCGGCTGCCACTATTTCTTCCCAAATTTATGGCAGAGCGCACATTAAGAGTGCGGGTGAACACTACTCTCTCCCGTACTTTCTCCAAAGAAAACGGGGTACCCCAGGGCTCCATGCTAAGTGTTGTACTGTTTGCGATTGCCATAATTCCAATTATGGACTGTCTCATTCCCTGATTTCTCAGGCTCCCTCTTTGTGGACGATTTTGCGATCTACTACAGCTCTCAACGGACAAGCCATCTTGAACGACGTCTTGAAGGATGTCTCGATCGCATCCACTCTTGGAGCACCGAAACTGGCTTATGTTTTTCTCCCAGTAGGACCATTTGTGTTAATTTTTGGCGATGTAAGGAGTTTCTTCCACCCTCCTTACATCTAGGACCTGTCAACCTTCCGTTTTCGGACGTCGCTAAATTATTGGGTCTTATGTTTGACAGAAAACTGTGCTGGTCCTCCCACGTTTCCTATCTTTTGCGCTCACTGTCTGTGATCCCTCAACACCCTCCGTGTCCTGACTGGTACCTCCTGGGGAGCGGACCGAGTGGTCCTTCTCCGTCTCTATCATGCCTTACTGCACTCAAAATTGGATTGTGGAATCATAGTTTACTCCTCTGCTCGGCCGTCTATTCTTCGTCGTCTCGACTATCCACCACCCTGGATTACATTTAGTGTCTCGATCTTTTTACACCAGCCCTGTGGAAAGCCTTTATGCTGAGGCTGCTGAACCTCCGCTGTCCAATCGGCAATCTATCCTTCTAAGTCGTTATGCTAGCAATTTCTCTTCCATGCCTGCTAATCCAGCCCATGACAATTATTTCGACGCCTCCTTGGATGTAGGGTATGCAGGCCGCCCTTCCTCCGTACTACCACCGGGAGTCCGCTTCTATCAACTGCTCCATTCTCTTTCCTTCCACTTTCCTAAAACCTTCTTGACAACTTGGGGTACAGCACCACCTTGGCTCTGTCCCCGGATCAGATTGACCTTTGTCAATTAGCCAAGGATGGTACCCCTTCACTTGTTTATCATCGGGCATTTGCTGCTGTATATGCACAAATGAAGGAAGCCACATTTATTTACTCAGATGGCTCGAAAACATCATTAGGTGAAGGGAGTGCCTATATTGTTGGCAACACCCCTAATTTATTTCGGCTTCCCGACCAGTGTTCAGCTTATACTGCGGAGCTTTACGCTGTTCTCCAGGCTGTCCAATACATCCGCCAACATCAGCGGATACAGTATGTTATCTGTTCAGATTCTCTCAGCTCTCTCCTCAGTCTCCAAGCTCTCCACCCTGTCTACCATCTGGTCCACCAGATTCAGGACTGTCCGTGCTTCCTTCACCTGGGGGCGTCTCGGTTGCATTCCTCTGTCTCCCGGGACACGTTGGTATCTGTGAAAATGAGGTGGCTGACATAGCTGCCAAGGCCGCAGTCTCTCTTCTTCGGCCAGCTATTCAGTCGATTCCCTTCGCCAATCTACAGAGCATTTTATGTCATTGTGTTGTTCTTTTATGGAACGCCCATTGGTCGACACTTCCCCATAATAAATTGCGGGACGTAAAAGCTCTTCCCTGTGCTTGGACCTCTTCCTCCCGAACGCGTCGTCGGGAGGAGGTAATTTTAAGTAGATTGCGGATACGGCACTGTCTTTTTAGCCATCGACATCTTTTAAGCAGTGATCCTCCCCCACTCTGTCCCCACTGCTCTCAGCTTGGACGTTAAGACACTTTTAATTGAGTACCCCTATTTTACTCCATTACTCGCCCATCTACAGCTGTTGCCTGATATATCGTCAATTTTAGCTCAGCCGATCGCATTCTCGAGTTCATTAGTGCCAGTGAGAAGACGTCAGTCATTTGAAGTTTTTTTTTTTACTTTGTGGACAACCAACCCCTTTCTGAAGTGGAATTTTAAGCTTTCCTTCTGCTTTTAGTTTCCCCAATTTGTTTGAGTTTCGTTCCCATGGCTGCAGGTTTCCGTTTTCGTTTTTTACTGTTTCCTAAGTCATGGACCGGGCGCTAATGACCATAGCAGTTTTGTGCCCTAAAACCAAAACAAAAAAAAACTTATAGGTAAATAGTGACAGTCTTTCTGCCTCCTTGTAATTTTGTTCTTTTGTTGACAGAATTTCCCCTTTGATACAGTCAATATTGTTACAATTTGAGTAATAATACATTTTGCTCAACAGAATTCGGCATCTCACATCACTAGCTCCTTTCAAACATTAAATTATTTATCCTTTGGTCATGGAGAAATGAAGAGTGATAACATCCTTAAATTTTTATTTGCACTGCATAATAATGATACAGGTGGTAGTATACTTGGATGCTTGGTATGTTCTCTCAAAGCATTAAGAAGTGGAGAAACTGAACTGTGTAATCAGACACACTGAGGTTGTCCTGTCGTAGCCATTATCCTGACACTGTGAATAGTACTGACACCATTACTAATGCAGGTTGTTGCGTTACTGCTTGACAATTGATTCTATAGCAATTGGTGGACATTGGAAGTGTGTGTGTGTGTGTGTGTGTGTGTGTGTGTGCGGTGATCAACACCTTTATACATTCAAAGCTGTGCTGAAGATAGATTCAATAAATGTTCACGACAGGTGACAAAATTCAAAGAAAAGCCATTTTATCTTAACTGTAGGAGCAGTTAGAGGACAGTAGGTAGGTCTTCCTATCATTGATTGTTGTTGATGATGAACCCAATGAGCAGAGCACGTTAGCTCTTACCAATAGAAAATAGTTGCTGTACAGAATACTGGCACAAGTCCGTACATGGTGAGGAAAAACAATATAGAAAATAATACATGTAACATGAATGGTGACCAATACTGAAACTGAATTCTAACTCGGCCCAATAAATATGCAGCAAGCAATAAATATAGGAATATTAGTTAGTGAATAACCTACATAAATAGCTAGAGGCAGATGCGACACACACATAACTGCCAATTCTGTCAGTTCACGCCAGTGTGCATATGTCATGTTGAATGAGAGCAGCAGCTGGGTGTAGGCATGAGGGGAAGTGACTGCAAAATACAATTATGGAAGATACAAGTGCTGTCTGGTGGAGAGTTCAGGGACTAGATGGAGGCATGAAGACTGCCAGATACAGCAGTGGCAGTGTTGATGGGGGCTGCAGCAAATGAGAGAAGCAAGGAAGGGAAAAGGTACAGTCCACACACCACCTTCCTCCCCTAACCCCACCCACCCACAATATCCCCCCCCCCCCCCCCATTTGTCCTAATGCCTCCTCCCAGTTCGTACTCTCTTACCCTCGTGTGTCATCCTGTGCCAACACACCTACTCTTCTCTCCTTCCCAATTACCTGCTTCTCTCATTTTCCACTCATCTTGCCCACACCCTGCCCTACAATCCCTTGACACTGCACATGGCAGTCTTTGTGCCTCCCTCTAGTCCCTTCATGCTGCAGCAGACAGAGCAAACCCCTTCCATTTACCCGTATGTTGCTAGCCATTTCTATTCCCCGCCCCCCTGCATGTTGCTGCTTGTGTTCAACATGAGAGTGGTAATTCATTACGTGCTTCCAGAGATTGCAGTCATGTGCATGAGGTGTGCTTGCTGGAGTGAATGAAAGTGTGTTTTCGTTTCTGATGAATGTGTCGGCAGAAAAAAATTGTAAGAATCTTTTCATTGTGCTTGTCTGTGACTCATTGTGTCATCTTTATGATGAGTAGAAATGTATTATTTTGCTTCTCCAATCCCCAAGTCTCATTGCTTGGTAGGTGTAGACATGATAATTATTTTCTGTGGCAAATTACAGTTTGGTTCTCATATAGCTAAAAATCTTGACACATGATTGTTGGTTATAGGATTAACATTACTTCACTAGTGTGCCACTATAGTCACTGCAACTGCTGTGTATTTAGGGATAAAGGAAGTTAAGAAATGCTAGAATGTTGAAGGCAGAGCATTTTCTCAATGTTTTCTAATTCATTGTAGGAGAAAGAAGCATCCTAACAATAACTGTCATATTTATACATAAAAAACTGTGGTCCTGTGAAGATCACTCAATGGTTCCACAACATGAAAGTTACTATTTTCATATGATTCAAGAAAATAGATTAAAGAGATTAACTTGTCTAAAAGAAAATATTACTCCTCACTTTTAGTTACTAATTTAGACAGACAGTGAAAAAGACAGTGTTTATAATAGGCTAGACAACAGCTTTGCAGGTGGCAAAGTCAACAGTGAGAGAAAAACTGCATGAGGTGTGACTCTAGCGGGCCATTCCAACTGCACCATCATTTGTTAGCCATTGCTCCTGCACCCACAGTAGCCTGCATCACTCAGCCATCTACTATTGTGACACTCAGGCAGATTATTTAAGCAGCATTTCTACGAAGATCTTAATTTAACCTTTTAAGACAAATAAATAAATAAATAAATATTTTAACTGCTCATAAAAAAATTCTTCTTTGAAAGAAAGGACAAAAATTAACATAATTGCCAGCACTCTAGTGGCTTTCATGGGTCCCAGCAACAAAAGCCTTTTTCAGAGAGAAATGGTTTGAAATAGGAACAATATGTATTGAAGAAGTTGTTTAGCACTTGAAATATTTGTATGAATGATTAAATTAGTTTTTCTCAGATGAACAGCAGATTAAATATCAGATTTAATTGTGTATTAAGAACCCATTTATGGGCATTGCATGACCTTTTACCATTTTGTCCGAAGGATATGAAATTTTTGTTGAATTGACGGTGAGACGACTTCATCCAATAGAATGTTGACTAGGACAACACGGCAGGAGCACCACCTATATGAAGAGAATATAAGCATCTCTCCAGCTAGCTTCAGCTGAACTAGAGAGCCCCACTAGAAAACGAACCATGATCCATTAATTAAGCCATGACTTGTGACCTATACTTTTTACTTGCATGGAAATCCTATAAATCGAAGGACATTGATTATTTGTATGGCACCAATTCCTTGCGATACTTCACTGTGAAAAGGCAAATTATTGTCAATTTAATTTACTGTAATACATTCCCATAATATTATTTGCTTGAATATTGTCTAGCTATCCGAGAAAACAGCTTCCTAGGAACCCCATATAAGACAAGTGAGTAGGATCCAACATTGCCAATAAGTTACGGGAGGAAACCCAGTGGCTGGTGGCCACAGAATTTTCTTTTGTGGTTTGCTGACACCTTAATTCTCTCTTGTCTAGCAGGTGTGCTACTTGCTAATCAGTGTTTTCAGGTGGGTGTTGCAGATATTTTCTTTGCTTTTTTACTTATTTTTCTTGCTTGCCTTGTCTGTTTCTTGCATTTCTCTGCTCCAAAATGCCCACCTTATCTATCCCACCACCTGCTCAGGTTCCACAGCAGCCAGTGTTAAATGAAATGCAGCTAATGCAGATCTACATCAACATCTACATCCATACTCTGCAAGCCACCTGATGGTGTGTGGCAGAGGGATGTTTCAGTTCCAGACTAAGCAAAAGTCTACACTGCTCGACACAGTGCAGCAGCTAATGTCCATTGCTGTGCACCTGACGGAACGAGCACCTCCTACCCCAACACCTATAGCTATTCTGCCTTTTTGCCAGTTTCACGAACAGGAAGGTGAATGGCTCAAGTGGTGGCAACAGTTTGAAGGCCACGTAATTGCTTACAATGTACCAGGTACTGTGAAACATCCCTAATGGTAGGAAGTGCAGTTTTCCATTTATCTCGGAAGTTGTTCCCTAATTCCACGCAGAGTGAACTTCCTTGTGAACAGGTTACAGATTCACTAACTAACTATTATGACCAACAAGTGAATGTGGTAGCAGCTAAAACTTCATTTCAGATGTTATGTTACGTGATGCCTGATGTCAAACTCGGAGAACATATTTTGATACAGTCGGGTCCATCATTTCACCAGGCAGTGCAAATACTAGATAAGTAAGATTCAGGTGACCATTGGCTGATAAATTTGAGCAGCCAGCTATTTGTCAGGTTGAGTTCCTTGTTTGCCAATTCGGCAGCAGCTTGTGCTCATCACACCGAGTAAACAACGCTCCACACTGCGTAAGCAGCTTGCGGCTACACAGGCAAACAGGACTAAGTCTTGCCCTCAGTGTTATTCACAGCACAAACGCCAAGACTGCCCCTCCTGAAAAGCTCAGTGTCCTGCTTGTGGCAAGAAAGGACATGTGCAATCTCTATGTTTGCAATAGAACAAATATAAGAATTTGGCCCCTTCACAAAAATCTAGTTTCACAAGTAATCAATGCAGTGTACTCAAAACCTACTGCAGGCATCAGTAAAACTATCAAACGAGCAGTTACTTCAGAGCTACGCCACACCAACAACCTTTTTGTTCATTTGCATCTTATTGGTAAACATGTGAAATTTCAGTTTGACATGGGTGCTTGTGTTACATTACTGAATCGTAACATGAACTGTGAGGCTCTCCATGCCTATCTGAAACTAGCATGCACCTAACAGCTTATAATGGACAAGACCTTCCCATTCTTGGAAAATGTACTTTGTGTGCCATTTATCGCTCACATATGCGAACTGTGACTTTCACTGTTCTACAATTGCGTAAATGTGAGAACATATTTGTCCTTGATTCATTTAATTTGCTTAGCTTTAAAATTCAGGACAATTTGTTGTCAGTGGCTCTATTCAACACAGAAAGACAGTGTAGCTAGCTTGTTGAAAGAATTCCCTGAACTCTATTCTGAAGGGTTAGACAAGGCTAACAATTTTGTTGTGCATATTACTACAAAAGACAATGCACAGCTGAAATTTTTCTGGGACAGAACTGTTCCCATTGCATTATGCAACTACATGGCTGCTGAACTTGAAGAATTACAAGATTGCTGAGGTATGGCGCCCATACATGCTAGTCGGTGGGCAAGTCCACTGGTTTTGATCCCCGAACCTTCAGGTCACATTTGCCTCTTTGTTGACTTTAAGTCTCCCAATAACCAACAAACTGTGGTTGATATTTATCCATTGCCACAGCCAGAGGAACTCGTGGACAGATTTGGCACTGTTCGCTACTTTTCAAAAACTTACCTGCATGACAGGTATCTTCAAATACTGCTTGATGAAGAATCTCAAAAGGTGTGTGTCGTGAATACTGATTTGGGTCTATTTAAATGCATGCATTCGCCTTTTGGCAGTGCTTCTGCACCCACCATTTTCCAATGGTATTTAGAACAGCTGACTGCACTAGTGCCATACTGTTCAAACTAATTTGGACAGCATTGTTGTAGCACACCTGAAAAACACATTGCAAATTTGCATGCTATGTTTCATGTGTTATCTGATGCAGGACTAAAAATCCTGGGAGCGGAAAGACTTACCTTGATTGAAATGAGATCCATCCTTCATGAAATCCACTCCACCAAGAGTGTCTTTCCGCCGTCCACCTAACCTTCGTAACCTGTTAGTTCATCCCTATGAAATCCCCAAACCACCTTCCCTACCCTCTGGCTCCTATCCTTGTAACCACCCCCAGTGTAAAACCTGTCCCATGCACTCTCCCACCACCACCTACTCCAGTCCTGTAACCCGGAAGGTGTACACGATCAAAGGCAGAGCCACGTGTGAAAGCACCCACATGATTTACCAACTGGCCTGCCTACACTGTGATGCATTCTATGTAGGAATGACCAGCAACAAACTGTCCATTCGCATGAATGGACACAGGCAGACAGTGTTTGTTGCTAATGAGGATCACCCTGTGGCTAAACATGCCTTGGTGCACGGCCAATACATCTTGGCACAGTGTTACACTGTCCGGGTTATCTGGATACTTCCCACAAACACCAACCTATCCGAACTCCAGAGATGGGAACTTGCTCTTCAATATATCCTCTCTTCCCGTTACCCACCAGGCCTCAATCTCCGCTAATTTCAAGTTGCCGCCACTCATACCTCACCTGTCATTCAACATCATCTTTGCCTCTTCACTTCCACTTCGACTGACATCTCTGCCCAAACTCTTTGTCTTTAAATATGTCTGCTTGTGAGATGTCTGCTTGTGAGATGTCTGCTTGTGAGATGTCTGCTTGTGAGATGTCTGCTTGTGAGATGTCTGCTTGTGAGATGTCTGCTTGTGAGATGTCTGCTTGTGAGATGTCTGCTTGTGAGATGTCTGCTTGTGAGATGTCTGCTTGTGAGATGTCTGCTTGTGAGATGTCTGCTTGTGAGATGTCTGCTTGTGAGATGTCTGCTTGTGAGATGTCTGCTTGTGAGATGTCTGCTTGTGAGATGTCTGCTTGTGAGATGTCTGCTTGTGAGATGTCTGCTTGTGAGATGTCTGCTTGTGAGATGTCTGCTTGTGAGATGTCTGCTTGTGAGATGTCTGCTTGTGAGATGTCTGCTTGTGAGATGTCTGCTTGTGAGATGTCTGCTTGTGAGATGTCTGCTTGTGAGATGTCTGCTTGTGAGATGTCTGCTTGTGAGATGTCTGCTTGTGAGATGTCTGCTTGTGAGATGTCTGCTTGTGAGATGTCTGCTTGTGAGATGTCTGCTTGTGAGATGTCTGCTTGTGAGATGTCTGCTTGTGAGATGTCTGCTTGTGAGATGTCTGCTTGTGAGATGTCTGCTTGTGAGATGTCTGCTTGTGAGATGTCTGCTTGTGAGATGTCTGCTTGTGAGATGTCTGCTTGTGAGATGTCTGCTTGTGAGATGTCTGCTTGTGAGATGTCTGCTTGTGAGATGTCTGCTTGTGAGATGTCTGCTTGTGAGATGTCTGCTTGTGAGATGTCTGCTTGTGAGATGTCTGCTTGTGAGATGTCTGCTTGTGAGATGTCTGCTTGTGAGATGTCTGCTTGTGAGATGTCTGCTTGTGAGATGTCTGCTTGTGAGATGTCTGCTTGTGAGATGTCTGCTTGTGAGATGTCTGCTTGTGAGATGTCTGCTTGTGAGATGTCTGCTTGTGAGATGTCTGCTTGTGAGATGTCTGCTTGTGAGATGTCTGCTTGTGAGATGTCTGCTTGTGAGATGTCTGCTTGTGAGATGTCTGCTTGTGAGATGTCTGCTTGTGAGATGTCTGCTTGTGAGATGTCTGCTTGTGAGATGTCTGCTTGTGAGATGTCTGCTTGTGAGATGTCTGCTTGTGAGATGTCTGCTTGTGAGATGTCTGCTTGTGAGATGTCTGCTTGTGAGATGTCTGCTTGTGAGATGTCTGCTTGTGAGATGTCTGCTTGTGAGATGTCTGCTTGTGAGATGTCTGCTTGTGAGATGTCTGCTTGTGAGATGTCTGCTTGTGAGATGTCTGCTTGTGAGATGTCTGCTTGTGAGATGTCTGCTTGTGAGATGTCTGCTTGTGAGATGTCTGCTTGTGAGATGTCTGCTTGTGAGATGTCTGCTTGTGAGATGTCTGCTTGTGAGATGTCTGCTTGTGAGATGTCTGCTTGTGAGATGTCTGCTTGTGAGATGTCTGCTTGTGAGATGTCTGCTTGTGAGATGTCTGCTTGTGAGATGTCTGCTTGTGAGATGTCTGCTTGTGAGATGTCTGCTTGTGAGATGTCTGCTTGTGAGATGTCTGCTTGTGAGATGTCTGCTTGTGAGATGTCTGCTTGTGAGATGTCTGCTTGTGAGATGTCTGCTTGTGAGATGTCTGCTTGTGAGATGTCTGCTTGTGAGATGTCTGCTTGTGAGATGTCTGCTTGTGAGATGTCTGCTTGTGAGATGTCTGCTTGTGAGATGTCTGCTTGTGAGATGTCTGCTTGTGAGATGTCTGCTTGTGAGATGTCTGCTTGTGAGATGTCTGCTTGTGAGATGTCTGCTTGTGAGATGTCTGCTTGTGAGATGTCTGCTTGTGAGATGTCTGCTTGTGAGATGTCTGCTTGTGAGATGTCTGCTTGTGAGATGTCTGCTTGTGAGATGTCTGCTTGTGAGATGTCTGCTTGTGAGATGTCTGCTTGTGAGATGTCTGCTTGTGAGATGTCTGCTTGTGAGATGTCTGCTTGTGAGATGTCTGCTTGTGAGATGTCTGCTTGTGAGATGTCTGCTTGTGAGATGTCTGCTTGTGAGATGTCTGCTTGTGAGATGTCTGCTTGTGAGATGTCTGCTTGTGAGATGTCTGCTTGTGAGATGTCTGCTTGTGAGATGTCTGCTTGTGAGATGTCTGCTTGTGAGATGTCTGCTTGTGAGATGTCTGCTTGTGAGATGTCTGCTTGTGAGATGTCTGCTTGTGAGATGTCTGCTTGTGAGATGTCTGCTTGTGAGATGTCTGCTTGTGAGATGTCTGCTTGTGAGATGTCTGCTTGTGAGATGTCTGCTTGTGAGATGTCTGCTTGTGAGATGTCTGCTTGTGAGATGTCTGCTTGTGAGATGTCTGCTTGTGAGATGTCTGCTTGTGAGATGTCTGCTTGTGAGATGTCTGCTTGTGAGATGTCTGCTTGTGAGATGTCTGCTTGTGAGATGTCTGCTTGTGAGATGTCTGCTTGTGAGATGTCTGCTTGTGAGATGTCTGCTTGTGAGATGTCTGCTTGTGAGATGTCTGCTTGTGAGATGTCTGCTTGTGAGATGTCTGCTTGTGAGATGTCTGCTTGTGAGATGTCTGCTTGTGAGATGTCTGCTTGTGAGATGTCTGCTTGTGAGATGTCTGCTTGTGAGATGTCTGCTTGTGAGATGTCTGCTTGTGAGATGTCTGCTTGTGAGATGTCTGCTTGTGAGATGTCTGCTTGTGAGATGTCTGCTTGTGAGATGTCTGCTTGTGAGATGTCTGCTTGTGAGATGTCTGCTTGTGAGATGTCTGCTTGTGAGATGTCTGCTTGTGAGATGTCTGCTTGTGAGATGTCTGCTTGTGAGATGTCTGCTTGTGAGATGTCTGCTTGTGAGATGTCTGCTTGTGAGATGTCTGCTTGTGAGATGTCTGCTTGTGAGATGTCTGCTTGTGAGATGTCTGCTTGTGAGATGTCTGCTTGTGAGATGTCTGCTTGTGAGATGTCTGCTTGTGAGATGTCTGCTTGTGAGATGTCTGCTTGTGAGATGTCTGCTTGTGAGATGTCTGCTTGTGAGATGTCTGCTTGTGAGATGTCTGCTTGTGAGATGTCTGCTTGTGAGATGTCTGCTTGTGAGATGTCTGCTTGTGAGATGTCTGCTTGTGAGATGTCTGCTTGTGAGATGTCTGCTTGTGAGATGTCTGCTTGTGAGATGTCTGCTTGTGAGATGTCTGCTTGTGAGATGTCTGCTTGTGAGATGTCTGCTTGTGAGATGTCTGCTTGTGAGATGTCTGCTTGTGAGATGTCTGCTTGTGAGATGTCTGCTTGTGAGATGTCTGCTTGTGAGATGTCTGCTTGTGAGATGTCTGCTTGTGAGATGTCTGCTTGTGAGATGTCTGCTTGTGAGATGTCTGCTTGTGAGATGTCTGCTTGTGAGATGTCTGCTTGTGAGATGTCTGCTTGTGAGATGTCTGCTTGTGAGATGTCTGCTTGTGAGATGTCTGCTTGTGAGATGTCTGCTTGTGAGATGTCTGCTTGTGAGATGTCTGCTTGTGAGATGTCTGCTTGTGAGATGTCTGCTTGTGAGATGTCTGCTTGTGAGATGTCTGCTTGTGAGATGTCTGCTTGTGAGATGTCTGCTTGTGAGATGTCTGCTTGTGAGATGTCTGCTTGTGAGATGTCTGCTTGTGAGATGTCTGCTTGTGAGATGTCTGCTTGTGAGATGTCTGCTTGTGAGATGTCTGCTTGTGAGATGTCTGCTTGTGAGATGTCTGCTTGTGAGATGTCTGCTTGTGAGATGTCTGCTTGTGAGATGTCTGCTTGTGAGATGTCTGCTTGTGAGATGTCTGCTTGTGAGATGTCTGCTTGTGAGATGTCTGCTTGTGAGATGTCTGCTTGTGAGATGTCTGCTTGTGAGATGTCTGCTTGTGAGATGTCTGCTTGTGAGATGTCTGCTTGTGAGATGTCTGCTTGTGAGATGTCTGCTTGTGAGATGTCTGCTTGTGAGATGTCTGCTTGTGAGATGTCTGCTTGTGAGATGTCTGCTTGTGAGATGTCTGCTTGTGAGATGTCTGCTTGTGAGATGTCTGCTTGTGAGATGTCTGCTTGTGAGATGTCTGCTTGTGAGATGTCTGCTTGTGAGATGTCTGCTTGTGAGATGTCTGCTTGTGAGATGTCTGCTTGTGAGATGTCTGCTTGTGAGATGTCTGCTTGTGAGATGTCTGCTTGTGAGATGTCTGCTTGTGAGATGTCTGCTTGTGAGATGTCTGCTTGTGAGATGTCTGCTTGTGAGATGTCTGCTTGTGAGATGTCTGCTTGTGAGATGTCTGCTTGTGAGATGTCTGCTTGTGAGATGTCTGCTTGTGAGATGTCTGCTTGTGAGATGTCTGTGTGTGGATGGATGTGTGTGTGTGTGTTGTTTTTAGATATATATTTCCTACGTGGAATGAAAACAAAGATGATGTGACTTTACCAAATGAAAGTGCTGGCAGGTCGACAGACACACAAACGAACACAAACATACACACAAAATTCAAGCTTTCGCAACAAACTGTTGACTCATCAGGAAAGAGGGAAGGAGAGGGAAAGACGAAAGGATGTGGGTTTTAAGGGAGAGGGTAAGGAGTCATTCCAGTCCCGAGAGCAGAAAGACTTATCTTAGGGGGAAAAGGACGGGTACACACACACACACACACACACACACACACACACACACACACACACACACACACACACACACACAAGCAGACATATGTCTGCTTGTGTCTGTATATGTGTGGATGGATATGTGCGTGTGTGCGAGTGTATACCCGTCCTTTTTCCCCCTAAGGTAAGTCTTTCCGCTCCTGGGATTGGAATGACTCCTTACCCTCTCCCTTAAAACCCACATCCTTTCGTCTTTTCCCTCTCCTTCCCTCTTTCCTGATGAGGCAACAGTTTGTTGCAAAAGCTTGAATTTTGTGTGTATGTTTGTGTTCGTTGGTGTGTCTGTCGACCTGCCAGCACTTTCATTTGGTAAGTCACATCATCTTTGTTTTTAGGTATATTTTTCCTCATATATATATATATATATATATATATATATATATATATATATATATATATATATATATATATATATATGAAAACTGAGTTTAAGTATCTTGGTCATGCCATAAACAGTCAACATGTATATCCTCTTCAGCCACATTTGTTACCCATACAAGATTTGCCAGTTCCTTCCAATGTCACAGAATTGCAATCGGTCTTAGCGAAAATGAACTATTTTATTTGGATCATCATACAGGATGCTGCACAAATTGCAACTCCATTGCGTTGCAAGAATGTCCCCTTCATTTGCACAGATGGGTGCCATGTAACTTTTCACAAACTCAGATGTATTGCTCAGTGATCGATGCTTAGCTCACTTCTATCCTGACAAACCAGTTGTATTGCAAGTTGACACTTCCTCTTACGGAATAGGTGCAGTGACAAAGACAGGCCTACTGCTTTCACATCAAAATTGTTGTCCAAAGCTCAGTGTAAGTATTCACAAATCGAAAAAGAGGCTTTGGGTATTGGGTATGGTGCCAACCAAATTCCACCATTATTGGTATGGCAGAAAATTCTTCTTGGTAATTTATCACAAGCCTTTGCAGTCCTCATTTCATCTGACAAAACCAGCTCCTGTATGAACTGCCCAAAAATTACAAAGATGGGCTTTGTTGTTGTCCCAATACCAATATGAGATTGTGTATCATCAGATGGCTCTACATGGTAATGAAGACACACTTTCATGTCTTCCAATTGCCCCTGATCCAGAATTTGACACTTCTGCTGCAATTTGTTGTCACATTGATGTTCAGGATTCTGAATTGCTTCAATCATTTCTAGTGAACTATAGGAAAATTGCACAGGCCATGGAAGTTGATTCAGATTTGAGGCCACACTAGAAGTCCTGCACAAGATGATGAGTCGTGATCCAAAGATACAGCTGTGATTTAGTATATATTGAAGGACATTGATTATTTGCATGTCACCAATTGATTGAGACATTTCATTGTGAAAAGGCAAAGTTAAGTACTGTCAACTTAGGAACCTTATAGCAGATGAGTGGGCAGGATCCCACAAACAAGAAACTCAGCGGACTACAGACCAAACCTATCATGATAATTCAACATAAAACCATCAGTACTAATATTAAGTATCATCCCAGGGGCTCGCAGCTCTTTTGTTAGCATGTCCTTGTATACCACTTGTCACCAACCTTTGCAGCATTACTTCATTTCTGTGCTGCATGCTTTTACTTCCACTATCTGTTTCTCCCTCTGCCACTACATTGGATGGATTCCTTGGTGCCGACCCTGCTTGGACTTGGTCCATGATATAGCCTTGAATTACAACTTCTGGCATATTCTACAACATATCATCAAATAAATATGTGGCTCCATTGATGGGTATCACCTGCCACCAGTTTTCAAAATTTCCAAAAATCTGGATTGTGCAGGAAAGGTCACCAAATCCATAGTGTGCTCTACCTTATGCCTTCCATCCACGTCTTCTTCTTTTTCATGCAGTCATACACCTTTAAACCCAGCACTGTAGCCATCCCATTGTAGTTGTGGTGGGGGTCAGAAGCTACCTGCTCAGTGAGCACAGGGATCACACTGTTGGTGCCTGAGCTGAAAACTCCCTGTGCTTGCCAAGGAGTATGTGCTATGCATGACTGGGGCATCGTACCCCAACTAAGGGATTACTGACCAGGCAGGCATTGCTGAGTCTGGAGGGCAAGAATGGGGATAGGCCCCATTCAGAGTTGGTGGCATCATGACAGATCAGCCCCAAATGAAGCAGGTGAAGTTATCTCCCACTGGTGTCCCCTTTCAATGCAGATAGGTGCAACCCTAAACTATTCCCTTCCCTGGCTACACTGTGGGTGAAGCACAAGGCCTAGTGCAAGCAGAGGAATTCTTGCTGCAACATTTGGTCTGTAAAAGGACTGATAGTGATTCCATCTTGGCAAAAAACCACTTGTTTTCAGTAATGCGGACCCCAGCACTTCTCAAATACCAGGGATATTACAATACTGCTGCCTACCACAGGGTTTGAGGCTGGGTCTGGAACTATGTCCTAGGCACTATGTATAACAAACTTCTGTCTCTTAAAACACCTCATTGGAAGCTGTTACTTTTTGGTTAAGGTCATTTCAGAATATTGCCGTCGGCAATGTTTACCTCCCTTCCAAGGTGAAGTGCTTCAGAACATACTGTTTGCATTGGTATCTCGGCTCCCCCATCTTTGAGGGTCTTGGGTGATTTCAATGCCCACAACCTTTTTTGGGGTGGAACCTTGGTAACTGGCCATGGTAAAGACTTTTAAAACTCTCCAGTACAACTTGACCATTACCTCATGAGTGATGGTAGCCCAACACACTTCACTGTGGCACACAAACCTTCTCGGCCACAGACCTTTCCGTTTGCATCCCTTGTATTTGCCCATCCATCCACTGGAGGCTGCACAGTGACCTATGTAGTAGTGACCACTTTCAAATCTTCCTGTCCCTTGCTCAGTGTCACTGCCCTGGACGCCTGCCCAGATGGGCTAACAGTGCTGGCTGAGATGTTTTCACCTATGCTGTTGACATTGGCTCCCTGCTGCATGGAGATATTGATGAGGGAGTCCAGCATACAACTACAGTCATTCTTTCAACAGCTGATTTAGCCATCCACTGTTCCTTGGGCCTGCCCTAACTGAAGACAGTACTTTTGTGGTCCTCAGAAATCACAGAGGCCATTACACTGTAGGCAGGTACTCCGAAACCATAAGTGGCACCCATCAATGGAACAGTGCATTGCCTCTAAGTGTCTCCATACCTGGGTCCACCCCCTTATGAAAAGACAAAAGCGAGAATGCTGGGAATGCTATGTTTCTATTATTGCACCATGTCTCTCTCCTCTGCAGTTCTGGGCTGAGATCAGACATCTCTGGATACCAGACACATGCAGGTATACTTTGAATTAACTTGAATGTTTCTGACTACTGCACCAACCCAGATGCCATCACCAAACATTTTGCTCTGTGCTGTGCTCAAGCATCAGAGTCTGAGAATTACCAACCTGCCTTTTGTGTCTTAAAAGAGTGGTTTGAGCAAAATCAATTACCTTTTACTAAAACTGGAGCCATATAATGCTCCATTGAGAGTGATAATTCGTCCATGCCCTCTTCCACTGCCCTGATACAGCCCCAGGCCTGGATTGCATCCACAACCAGATGATCAGGCACTTACCAAATCGTCAAACATGCATCCTGCCATCTTTAATCACATCTTGAGTGTGGGCATGCACCCATCGAAATGACGAGAGAGCAACATTGTCCCAGTACTGAAACCGTTTAAGCAGCCTCTAGAGACTGACAGTTATTGCCCAATAAGTTTCACCAATGTTCTCTGTAAGTTGCTAGAATGCATGGTGAGCTGGCATCTGTGTTGGCTCCATGTGTTTTGTGATCTTTTGCCTCTTTTCCAGGATGGTTTTTGCCAAGGCCATTCCACTACTGTCATCTGAACAGCTTTTGCCCAATGTCAACACCTTAAAGTTGTCTTCTTCAACCAGCAAGGGCTTATGGCACCAGGTCTTCGCTACTTTAGATGATTACGATCTCCAGACTCCACTCCCAATTTTCATCCAGGACTTACTGTCTTACCTTATTGTTTTGGGTTTGTGTTGGTACTCCCCACAGTATCCCCCATATCCAAGAGAATGGGATCAGAAAGGTGCAGGCATGAGCCATCACCCATGGCTTGCGATTTTCTGCAACTGAGACTGACATCGTGTACTTCTGTCAATGTTGTACCATTCACCCACAACCAGAACTTTACTGTAATGATCAAACATGTAATTTGGTGGAGAGTTATTGCTTTCTAGGACTGGCCTCTGATTCCTGGCCAACAGGGGTTCCCCCATCAATGCTAGCTTAAGCAAAAGTGTTGACTGCACCTTGATACTCTTCGCTACCTGAGTACCACCAGCTTAGTTGCAGATCACAGTACCTTTCTGCAACTTGACAAAGCCCTGGCACTGTCCCACCTTGGTTATGGGAATGTGACACATGTTCGGCATCACTGTCAGCATGTGGATACTGGATACAGTAAACCACTGTGGAGTTCGACTTGCAACAGGAGCTTGTCAGACTTGTCCTGTGAAGAGTTTATTCATAGATGCTGGGATTTCTCCATTGTGGATCAGGCACCATCAACAGCTTTCCAATTACACTACCCACATTGGCAATGCCCCCCCCCCCCTCCAGGTCTGGGGATTAGAATAGGCCCAAGGTATTCCTGCCTGTCGTAAGAGGTGACAAAAAGGAGTCCCACCCCCTCAAGGGGGTCGTTAGCGCCTGCGTCCGGAGACGGACGGTTCCACGACTTCTATTTGCGGTCGTTTAGCTTTTTCACTTCTCGTTTCTTCCTTCCATTGGTTGGTTCCTTTCTTTGCTATTCTCCACCTCACTGTCTTCCTTACTCTTTCCCTTGTCTTCTTCTCATTGCCTTCTTCTCATTGCCCTCTTCTCCCTGCCTTCTCTGGTCTCCACCTCAGCGTTTGAGAGTCTGTCCTCTCTCTCCCTCTCCCTCTCTCTCTTCTTTTTCCTCTTCTTCCTTCCTCCCTGTGCGTGCCTGAAGGCCGACCCACGCGTTCGCACGCGTAGCCGGTGACAGGGTAACGCGTAATTCCCCACCCTGGGTAGACATGTAAGGCACGCACGTACCCCCTGGTAAAGACCAGGCCCAGGGAGGGGTGATTGTCTGAGCTGATACCTTCTGACCATGCCGATTGCTCCCTCCGTCTGTTTCTTGGGAGGTGTGACCTGAGGTGTAAACATTCACCTAAGGCGGGAGTGCCCTCTGAGAGGGTCCCCACAAGGAAGGAGCGTGCCATCGGAGACGCTGGCAATCATGGGGGATTCCTCCGCAATGGATTTCACTCCATCTCTCTCGACTTCGACCCAAAAACGGAAACGTGACCAGCCAACAGTGACAAAAGTACTACCGCCTGCCCCTCAGTTCCTCGTCGTTTCTCGATCTGAGGACGGAAAGGATTTTTCTTCTGTCAACCCTTTCGTTATTCAGAAGGGTGTAGATGCCATAGCCGGATCTGTCAAATCTTGTACCAGGTTGCGTAATGGTACCTTATTACTAGAAACTGAGAGCGCCTTTCAGGCACAAAAACTGCTTTGGGCCACACTCCTGTACACGTTCCCTGTCCGGGTGGAGGCTCACCGAACTTTGAATTCGTCTCGTGGTGTAGTCTATACTAGCTCCCTCGACGGATTGACTGACGAGGAGCTTCAATCTTTCCTCGCTGAGCAGGGCGTGACGGCTGTCCATAGGGTCATGAAAAAGGTCAACAATGACCTTGTACCGACCCAGACACTTTTCTTGACCTTCGATAGTGTTAAGCTCCCATCGCGCGTCAAGGCGGGCTACGAGGTTATTTCTGTTCGCCCCTATGTCCTGACACCTATGCGCTGCTACCAGTGTCAGCGTTTCAATAACACTCGACAGTCTTGTTCCAATGCGGCAAAATGTGTCACTTGTCGCAGGGATGCCCATGAGGGTGACTGTCCACCTCCGTCTCCTCATTGTGTGAACTGTCAGGGTGACCATGCCGCATCCTCCCGCGACTGTCCTGTCTATAAGGAAGAACGCTGTATCCAAGAAATTCGGGTCAAAGAGAAAGTGTCCACCTTGGCTGCTCGCAAGCTATTGGCTAGTAGGAAGCCCATGCTGCTCCCAGCGCGAAAATACATTACTGTCCTTGCCTCTCCTCAGACTACCAGGGAGGTGGCAACCCAGACATGCAATCTGACCTTCAGCACCATGGTCGATCGTTCAGCCAGTGCTAAGATCGCGCGGTCGACGTCTCCTCTTCGTCCCATCACCCCACAGACACCAGCCCCTTCATCAGCATCTGCTAAGACGGAGACCCAGAAGTCTGATGTATGGGCCTTCAAGAAGGAACTGTCCCGTGCAGACTTCCTACGTACCTCGACCTCCCAGCCTTCGACCGGTACTTCCACCAAACGTCCTTCCAAGAAGGCTCATAGGAAGCACAGTTCTCCTTCTCCGCCATGGCGCATTTCTTCTCCTGCGCCACCCAGCGGTTGCCGCCCAGGCCGTTATCCATTTCGCCTGGCCGCACCACTGGTAGCCGAACATCTGGCCGTTCACCGTCGGAGGAAGCTCCCCCTCCCGGCCATCTTCCCAAGATGGCCGATGAACCTATAGACCCAATGGACGATGACTGTCCACCTACTGATAGCGGCGGCAGTGCTCGCTCGAAGCCAGGCCCTCAGCGGCCTTCGAGGTGACCCCTTCTTTCATCTTCCTTTTCTTCTCACGATGGCACTTATTCACTGGAATATTTGCAGCATTCGCTCCAACTGAGAGGACTTGAAGTTGCTCCTCTGCTTGCACCGTCCGCTCGTCGTAGCCCTCCAGGAAACGAAGCTACGCCCGTGCGATCAAATTGCCTTGGCACACTACACCTCTGTGCGTTTTGACCTGCCCCCTGTGGTAGGTATCCCGGCTCATGGAGGGGTTATGTTGCTGGTCCGGGATGATATTTACTACTATCCCATCACGTTGCACACCGGCCTGCAGGCAGTTGCCATCCGCATTACTCTCCCCACTTTACCATTTTCCATTTGTACCATTTACACTCCGTCATCTGCCGTTACCAGGGCAGACATGATGCAAATAATTGCTCAGCTACCTGGACCATTTTTGTTAACTGGTGACTTCAATGCCCACCACCACCTTTGGGGCTCTCCAGCATCCTGCCTGAGGGGCTCCCTGTTCGCAGACCTTTTCAACCAGCTCAATCTTGTCTGCCTCAATACTGGCGCCCCTACTTTTCTTTTGGACACATCTCACACCTATTCCCATTTAGACCTCTCTATATGTACTCCCCAACTTGTACGCCGGTTTGAGTGGTATGCACTTGCTGATACATATTCGAGCGACCACTTCCCGTGTGTAATCCATCTCCTGCAGCATACTCCCTCTCCGTGCTCCTCTAGTTGGACCATCTCCAAGGCAGACTGGGGGCTCTTCTCTTCCAGGGCGACCTTTCAGGATCAAACCTTCACAAGCTGTGATCGTCAGGTCGCACACCTCACAGAAGTCATTCTCGCTGCTGCTGTATTCCATCCCTCACCCTACTTCTTCTCCACGTCGCGTACCGGTCCCCTGGTGGACCGCAGCATGTAGAGATGCTTTACGTGCTCGTCGATGTGCTTTACGCACCTTTAAACGCCACCCTACAGTGGCGAATTGTATCAATTATAAACGATTACGTGCACAGTGTCGTCATATTATTAAAGAAAGCAAGAAAGCCAGCTGGGCTGCTTTCACAAGCACCTTCAACAGTTTTACTCCTTCTTCTGTTGTCTGGGGTAGCCTGCGCCGGCTATCTGGCACTAAGGTCCACTCACCAGTTTCTGGCTTGACGGTCGCGAATGACATCCTTGTGGCCCCTGAGGATGTCTCCAATGCCTTCGGCCGCTTTTTCGCCGAGGTTTCGAGCTCCGCTCATTACCACCCTGCCTTCCTCCCCCGCAAACAGGCAGAGGAGGCTAGGCCGCCTAACTTCCGCTCCACGAATCGTGAAAGTTATAATGCCCCATTCACCATGCGGGAACTCGAAAACGCACTTGGCCGATCACGGTCCTCCGCTCCAGGTCCTGATTCTATTCATATTCAGATGCTGAAGAACCTTTCTCCTGCGGGTAAAGGTTTTCTTCTTTGTACTTACAATCGCATCAGGATTGAGGGACATGTTCCCACATGCTGGCACGGGTCTATTGTTGTCCCGATTCCTAAGCCGGGGAAGGACAAGCACTTGCCTTCCAGTTATTGACCAATCTCGCTTACCAGCTGTGTCTGTGAAGTGATGTAGCGAATGGTTAACTCTCGATTGGTTTGGCTGCTCGAGTCTCAACGCCTACTTACCAATGTACAATGTGGATTTCGTAGGCGCCGCACTGCTGTTGACCATCTGGTTACCTTGTCGACCTTCATTATGAATAACTTCTTGTGGAAGCGCCTGACAGCGGCTGTGTTCTTTGATTTGGAGAAGGCTTACGACACCTGTTGGAGGGCGGGCATTCTCCGCACCATGCATACATGGGGCCTTCGCGGTCACCTCCCTCTTTTTATTCGTTCCTTTTTAATGGATCGACAGTTCAGGGTACGTGTGGGTTCTGTCCTGTCGGACACCTTTCGCCAGGAGAATGGGGTACCACAGGGCTCAGTTTTGAGGGTTGCTCTCTTCGCCATCGCGATCAATCCAATAATGGATTGCCTCCCAGCTGATGTATCAGGCTCCCTTTTCGTGGATGATTTTACCATCTATTGCAGCGCCCAGTGTACACGTGTCCTGGAGCACTGTCTTCAGCGTTCTCTTGACCGTCTTTACTCCTGGAGTGTCGCCAGTGGCTTCTGTTTTTCTGCCGAGAAGACGGTCTGTATTAACTTCTGGCGCTACAAAGAGTTTCTCCCACCGTCCTTATGACTAGGTCCCATTGCTCTCCCAATCGTGGAGACAAAATTTTTAGGTCTTACATTTGACAGGAAACTTAGCTGGTCTCCACATGTGTCTTATTTGGCTGCCCATTGTACTCGTTCTTTAAATGTCCTCCATGTTCTCAGTGGTATGTCGTGGGGAGCGGATCGAACCATCCTGCTTCGTCTATATCGGTCGATCGTCCGCTCCAAGCTGGATTATGGGAGCTTCGTATACTCCACTGCATGGCCATCCATCTTACGCCGCCTCAACTCCATACAACATCGGGGTGTACGACTTGCGATCGGAGCGTTTTATACTAGTCCCGTAGAGAGTCTTCATGCTGATGCTGGCGAATTGCCACTCACCTACCAGCGCGGTATACTGCTTTGTCGGTATGCTTGTCGGCTACTGTCAATGCCCGACCACCCATCTTATCGTTCCTTTTTCGACGACTCTCTCGACCGTCAATACGGTATGTATGTCTCTGCCCTGCTACCCCCTGGAGTTCGCTTTCGTCGCCTCCTTCAACACCTTAATTTTTCACTCCCTGCAACCTTTCGAGTGGGCGAGAGCCACACGCCACCTTGGCTCCAGGCTCAGGTCCGCGTTCACCTTGACCTCAGCTCGCTCCCAAAAGAGGTTACCCCCGGTTCGGTCTACCACTCCCGTTTTGTTGAACTTCGTTTGAAGTTCATCAATATGACCTTCATTTATACAGAAGACTCAAAGACTGATGACGGGGTCGGGTGTTCCTTTATTGTCGGGGCACGAAGTTTCCAATACCGGCTCCATGGCCATTGTTCAGTCTTCACAGCTGAGCTCTTTGCCCTCTACCAGGCTGTTCTTTACATCTGCCGCCACCGACATTCTGCATATGTCATCTGCTCCGATTCCCTGAGCACCATCCAGAGCCTCAGTGATCCGTATCCGGTTCACCCTTTCGTGCACCGGATCCAACGCTCTCTTCAGCAGCTGGTGGACGTCGGTTCTCTGGTTAGCTTTATGTGGGTCCCTGGCCATGTCGGTATCCCTGGGAACGAAGCTGCAGATGCTGCGGCCAAGGCTGCGGTCCTCCAGCCTCGGACAGCTTCTTGTTGTGTCCCTTCATTGGATTGTAGCAGGGTAATTTGTCGGCGCATTTTATCGCTGTGGCATGCCGATTGGGCTGCACTTACAGACAACAAGCTTCAGGCCTTGAAACCTCTTCCCACGGCTTGGACGTCCTCCTCACGCCCTTCTCGGTGGGAGGAGGTAGTTTTGGCCCGGTTATGCATTGGACACTGCCGGTTCAGCCATAGCCATCTGCTGACGGCTGCGCTGGCGCCGTTCTGCCCATGTGGGCAATTGGTGACTGTCCGCCACATTTTAATGTCCTGTCTGGATTTTAACACACTGCGTCTAGATCTTAACCTGCCATGTACTCTAGATGCCATTTTAGCGGATGACCCATGAGCAGCTGCTCGCGTTCTTCGTTTTATCAATTTGACAAACCTCTCTCAGGACATTTGATGATGCTGTTTTTTAATCCTATGCCTGTCAGTCTGTCTTTTATCGTGTTTTCCCTTTTAGTTGTTGTCCACTTGTGCCTTGCGGTGCATTCGTAGAGTAGTCAGGGCGCTAATGACCATTGAAGTTGTGCGCCCTAAATATACAAAAAAAAAAAAAAAAAAAAATTGGCAATGCCCCTAAGCATCTGACTACCACCCAGACATGGTAATCCAACACTCCGGCAATGGCAGCCCCAATGAGGGACTACCATTGCAATCTGCATCTGGTAGATCCTCTGAACTTCAGTTCTTCCCTCTTCCACGTCTCCTCTGGACCCACTCACATACACCTCCACAGAGCATACCTTGGCTTCAGCTTCATCTTGACCTATCACAATGTGCAAAACGCATGGTCCATCCTAAGGCCCCCTACTGCAAATTATTCTCCATCCTTGGTGCATCCCAGAGTTCAGAAGTTGTCTATACTGACAGCTCAGTGGGCACTGGTCATCTAGGCTTTGCTTATACTTGGGCAGGAGATTCTGAACTGCTCTCCTTGCCAGATGGCTGTAATGTATTCACTGCAGAGTTGGTATCCACCTCTCATGCTCTCGGGCATATCCATTCCTGCACTCCCTGAGCAGTTTGCAAACCCAGCTAGTGCTAGGCAAAAGCAATGGGTCTGTCTTGTTAACCAATTTGTGTGAAATCACAGTGCTGATTCCTTAGGAACAAGCATCAACTCGCAAAACTACTGGTTTTGCTGGGTCAAAATGCACTAAACATCTGTCACTAAGCAAGGCATTTTTGAGTTTCCAAAATCTGTCTTGACAGATCTTAGCCCAAAAAAAGATACATTTTTGTGATTCCAACAATGCAACGAAGCCACGATTTGTGTGGCACTTGATATGAACTGAATGTAGTATGTCATCTTGTCTAGTACTGACTGAAGTTCAGACACATTGCGAGGAATAGACAGGTCACAGATTGCAACAAATGAGGCTGGAGGGGGTGCACACCTTAAGTATTGTAGTTCAGTGTGAAAAAAGTTGCACCTTCAAACAATGGAATATCCAGGATGGAATGTAACAATGCGAGAGAAGGAAAGTTGCTACTCACCATATACTGGAGATGCTGAGTCGCGATAGGCACAATAAAAATATTCACATAATCTTAGCTTTCAGCCATTAAGGCCTTTGTCAGCAGTAGACACACACACACACACACACACACACACACACACACAAAAGAGCAACTTGCACACAGGTCTGCAGTCTCAAAGAGCTGAAACCATACTGCAAGCAGTAGCACCAGTGCATGGTGGGAGTACCAACTGGGTGGTTGTAAGGAGCCGGCTGGGGCGGGGAGGGGGAGGGATAGTATGATGGGAGTGGCGGACAGTGAAGAGTTGCAGTTTAGACGGAGGTCTTACTTCACTGTCCTACCCACCATCCTTCCCACCCCTCCTACTGTGGTATTCCGCTGTCCACCGAACCTACACAATATACTTGTCCATCCTTACACAACCCCTGCTCCCAATCCCTTACTTCATGGCTCATACTCCTGTTATAGAACTAGATGCAAGATCTGTCCCATACATCCTCCTACCACCACCTACTCCAGTCCGCTCACTGATATCACCTATCCCATCAAAGGCAGGGCTACCTGTGAAACAAGTCATGTGATTTACGAGCTAAGCTGCAACCACTGTGGTGCATTCTACATGGGCATGCCAACCAACAAGCTGTCTGTCTGCATGAATGGTCTAAGTTTATGGTATTGTCAGTATATTTGGTATGAACTTCAATTATTAAACAGTGTTCTGATACAATATGTTCAGGACTTGCTGGTTTATTTGTCACAATTTTCATTTAATAAAATATTATTAACACTGCTTTGCTTCTGTTTCTGTTGTTATCAGACTTAATGTTAATTAAGAAATAATGTCTTTGTGGTGATACTAAAAAGACAGATTTCCTGTATTTATTCATTTTTTAAATTGTGTTATGGATTTTGCAGTAATTTGTTGATTGCAGAAACAATATTCAAGGATTGCACAGTTGCTAAAATAGTTACTAAGCGAGAGCTTGAACTTGTTAACAGGAAAGACAATGTCCTTCTATCACAGTCGATGTAGAAACTGCAGAAAGGTACCTCTTACTAAAGTGACCAAATATTTGGTGTCATGTTGTATGCTATGGGTCCATGTCATGTCTTGAAATTGTCTAATACTTTCATTTTGATCTAAACTATAACCATGGAAGTTGTATTGTAATAAGTATTGATGGCTCAAAATACCACATGTATGTAAAAAAGTGGCACTGCTAGTGACTGAAGGGATTGACTTTCTCCAGAAAAAATTGAGGAACCATACATTCCCATCTATCCTTTAAGCTTATGCCAATACAATCTGTTTCATATTTCACACTAGAAAAGTAAGAGAGTTAACAAAAGGGAAAACAAAAATCTGAAATAAGATGCAGGGAAGTTCACTAATTTTAAGAAGCAATTAATTATGCAATGATTCTATCTTGAGTAGGATTTCAGTTTCTAATGTGATGAGAGCCTCAAGAAACTGGTCATGAGGATGAAAACATTCTGTTTCCTAGTCTCAACCCCTCTTGTATATAAAAGTATTAGATTGCTGGATAGCTCTTCTGACAATGATGATAGTACATATTTTTAGGTGTCAGTGCTTGTAGTTATGTGATGAGAGAAATACATGAAATTTAACGAATTCAGATTTTCCTACTTATTTGGTTGGTGCCTCATTCTGCTTTTGGTTTCTTCAGCTGTTTTCAAAAGTTGGGCAGTGGGTTGTTCAGTTATTAAACTGGACACAAGATGTTTTCATTTTTTTATATCCAAAAGACATGTCATCCCTTCATTATTGCTGTATATCAACCACAGTTTATAAAAACACAGTTTGTTGTGCAGCATAGCCAAGCATCAAAGCATAAGAAGCTACTAGCTTCCACCACTCATGTCCCTCTCAAACCAACTGACAATGCATTTCCCTTTCCTTAGCACACAAAAATGGATGCTTTACAGAATGCTGGTAATGCCACATTTACTAGTCATTTTAACCGTTTTGTTTTAATAACTTTAGTTCTTGGAATTATGTTTTGTTTTGTTAGTTGTATTTAGTTTTTATAATAAAGGAGATAAGTGAAGACATTAATTAAGTTAGTCAAATTCAATTGATCAATCTTTGAATTGTAGTTTAGTATAAATACAAAAATTGTAGAGAAATTATTGTACAGATACATAGCATTTTTCTGTTATGTTTTAAAATTGGGATAATTATGGCATGGATTATATTTCCTTGCACTGACAGTCGTTAGTGTTGCTTTGGATATCTGATTTGGTCTACATTTGGAAATGTAGTTGCAATGTGAAGAAAATGGTTTGTCGTCACAAAACTGATTTGTAAACAATTTTCTTTGTAGCTTGATTGCACTTCCATAGTGTTCTACCGATCAGCTGAAGTCTACCACCTGGTTTACTCTTGACTGAGCATATATGATCATCCCATTTCACGTACCAAACTGTGTTTCATCCAGGTATTGGTATGCATTGGTTGATTGCAGCTCTTACTCATTCATGTCATAGTCCGAGGATGTGACATTTTTTTTCATATGTGAAGTGCACAATTTTACATTTCTGCATATCCAAACAAAGTTTCCAATATTTGCCCCACTTTGAAAACTTATCAAGTTTTGAATG
Organism: Schistocerca cancellata; assembly: GCF_023864275.1. Lineage (NCBI taxonomy): Eukaryota > Metazoa > Arthropoda > Insecta > Orthoptera > Acrididae > Schistocerca > Schistocerca cancellata. The sequence continues at coordinate 113,510,655 of NC_064637.1, forward strand.
AATATTTATGTTGCTTCTTTCAAACAATATTTCATTACAGATAACTGCATCATCTACAAAAATTCTGAGGTAACTATTAGTATTGTCTGCAAGGTCATTAGTATAAAACATGAACAGCAAGGGTTCCAGAAAATTTCCTTGGGGGGGTACCTGAAGTAACTTTTACATTTGACAATGACTGCATCTGAAAACACATGCTGTATTCTCCCAAACAAAACATCCTCAATCCAGTCACAAATTTCACTTTATATACCATGTGATTGAACTTTCAGCAAGAAGCATAGGTGTGGTACTGATTCAAATGCTTTTCAGAAATAAAAAAATACAGCTATCTCACTGCCTTGAACCAAAACGTTCACTATTTCATCTGAGAAAAGTGCCAGTTGGGTGTCACACAATCACTGTTTTTGGCGCCAATGCTGGTTAGTATTGAGTAGGTCATTCTATTCAAGATACCTCATAATCTTTGAACACAAAATTTGTGCCAAGATTTTACAACAAATCGATGTCCAGGATATTGTAAGGTAGTTTTGTGGCTCACTTCTACTACCCTTCTTATAGCCAGGTGTGACCTCTGCCTATTTCCAAGAACTGGGCATCGGTTTCTCTTCACAGGATCTATAATAGATTGCAGGTTTAAGAGGACTAACTAAGCCACAAGTTCAGTATAGAATGTGGCAGGAATTCCATCAAGCCCTGCAGCTTTGTTTAGTTTCAACAATTTTAGCTGTTGTTCAATACCACTTATACTTAATACTTGTTCCATTCATCTTTTTGTATGCACGACGATTACACTGGGGCAATTCTCATGAGTTTTTCCTTTTTAAATTCATATTTGAAAAGTGTTAAGAATTTCAGCTTTTGCTTCCTACCCTCAATTTCAGTTCCTGTTTGAATCTCTAGGGACTGGACACTAACTTTGGTGCTACTAAGAACCTTTTCATACAACCCGAATTCCTTTGGGTTTTATGAGATATCATTTGACAATATTCTGTTATGATAGTCATTGGAATCATCATGCATTGGGCTCTTAAATGCATTTCATCAGGCAGCTCTCTGCCTATAGCCCTATGCTTTGTTTTACACTTATTTTGCATTAATCTCTGTTTCTGTAGAAGTTTCTTTACAGTGATTATATACGATGGAATTCCCTCTCCTTCTGAACTTTTGTAGAGGGTACATATCTATTCAGCATGTCATCAGCTATTCTGTTAAACTTGGGCAATAGTTCGTCTACACATTCCTGTCCTGTGCTGAGAGATTAAAGTTCCTCATTGAGATAGGACGTTACAGATTTCTTATCCAGTTTCTTAATGATGGGTTAGTAATTGAAAAATCAATGTGCTAAATTTCTCTTAGAACAGTCAACATATGAAAGCTGCGATCCTGTTATCTGGGAAGTATTTACAAATATTTTTCAATAATATTATGTATATATTATATATGTGGAATGGGAGAATTAATTTAGAAATGATGACAATCACACAGGCACATAAACACTCATTATTCACACATCAAACTTGCGAGTGAAATGGGAGGAAATGGGTGTGATGAATAAAGGCCATTCTGCTCTATGAAGGGTGGGGGATGTGGCATTGACCAAAGAAGCAAAACCTTTATAAGTAAACCTGCTCTATTTTCTGTTTCTAGTAATCATCATCTTTATTTTTTCTTATTTAAAAAGAAGCCACTTGCAATGTAACAATTTAAAAAAGGACCCAACAAATGTTTTAAGTGTTTGAATTATGCCAACACTTTTTTTAAAATCAGCTGTGGCTAATTGTAGAAAACTATACCCTCTCTCACATCCTTTCCTTATATTATGAGAGTGACTTCAGTACTAAGATATTTTAACTGTAACGCTTATTTTACAGCTACTCCTGCTGTCAGATGACTGCAGAAAGTTTTATGGATGTCAAAGACCTCTTACACAAGCAGTCTCTGGTAGAACTGGACACCAACACATTTGGCCAGAGTCAAGGTGGTGATGCAGCTGTTGCAGTGCCTCCTGGATCAGGAATCTGCCGAACACTACTGTCTGTGTGACCCTGCCAGCATTGGCGAAAAAGTGCAACAGCTGGAGGTGAGTCCTGAGTGTGGGTTTCTAGTAGATAGTAACTGGCATGTTAAAGATTGGTGACAGGTGGCTCTGCCTTTTTTTTAGGTTTGAATACGACAGACAAAATATCCTGCAAGACAAATTTTGTTTTTATATTTCTATATTTACACCTTGTGACAATGTACTGTGTGTGACAAATTGTTTCCAAATAAATGAAATGAAATGAGACTAGATTCAGCTGTCATTACATGTTAACACTTCCACATAACTTGTGTTAAAAGATTTGTGTTTTTCTTACATGTCATAATGGGGATATTGGGTTTGCCATATATCTAAAATGTTATGACTATTATGTAGGAAGAAACCAGGTTATTGATAAAATACTTTTTACAATAATGTGTTTCATATAGTAATATTTGTAAGAGGAACAGTTAGGTTTTTATTTATTTACATATTTGACAAATTTCTCATCCAGGGCTTTGCATGACTGTGTTGAATGTCTTCATTAGTAATGAACTGTCTTGAGCAAAACTACTGTATTATTCCACTTCAGTACACTGCCTTTTGGAGCCACACCACTATTCTCAAGACAACTGTAATATTCTTTGGTCATTGAATCTGCTTCAATCTATCATCTAACATAAGTGAATAATACAGTGGTTAGTTTAATGCAAAAAAAATCTTGAATGGAGTTATTTATATTCATCTTCAATTTGGCCACAATATTTTTAGCTTGTGCATCCATAAAAATGTTCCGTATTTTCACTTGCACTTGAAATAGTGAAATACACCATTCATCCAAAAAGTACAGAGACTTATTTTATTGCCAGTGAATCAGTACCAACAGTGGAGTATTATGCTGGCAGCTTGAACTAACAACACTGAACAATAGATGTGCATCTGACCAGTCACTTGTGAGCAGAGAGTGTTAAACAGTGGATGGGTGGTCACATCATGCCAGCGTTGTTCTCATCACAAATCATATTTGACCAACATCCCTAAATCATGTGTGTAATATGTTCACCATAATCTTTTGAAGAAGAGAAAGGTTTGTGCAAAAATTGTCCCACAAACCTTGTCTCCCAAACAAAAACAATGATGCTTGGACGCTTTTGCGAGTTGATTGAAATGCAAAATGAGGACATTTCTTTTCTCAAAAACATTATGACAAGTGATGAGACATAGTTGTTGTTAGTGGAAAACACTAATTTAGTGCTCAAACAGTTCACACACTAGGAAGACAAAGTACAGTAAAATTAGCAATGCACAAGTGGCCAGTGGAGACTGATGCTCCGGCCTGTGTATTCACTAGTTCCTACAGGGGGCACAGCCGCCAGGCTGCATATGCAACTGGTGTCATATTAGCAGGCCAGGTGGTCTCTAATGGCTGAATCAAACACAAATTTCACATGCAAACTACGAAACAATGCACACACAAAATTGGTAGTTACAGCTCACCTCTTCCTTTCAATGAAATGAGCACTGTTCTTATGTCAGTTTCTTTTCTGGTCACCGTAAAGTTTGAGATATGAACTGGAGGACACTGTCTGTAACTAACATATGGAAGACCTTCTGTTGCAAAAATATTTGATAAAGCTGAAGTTACTGTGGTGGAGAAGTAGCTGGACAATGCACCACATATGGAAGCACAGAAAGTTAGAAAAGGACCTGCAAAATGTTCACAAATTTGTTCCCATGGCTACTATTGATCTGTCAACGGTGACAAGGAAGTGTGCAGAGCCTCCTGATGGGTGCCACACTGTTGTTGGGCCATTACAATATTCACCATTTGCCCATCAATGTCTGGCAAGGAAATATGTCTATATGCTAATGCTTTTGTACATGACACACCCTAGTGGTAACCATGCAATAAACACACATCATCACAGCGAAGGATGGAGGGCTCTACAACCTGGGAGCAGCGTTCTCTGTAGCTAACATCAGCACTCCATCCCAAACAGAAAGATAAATTTGTAATGCAAAATAATTTCTCAAAGTATCGGAAGCATGGCCCAGAGGCTTGTTTGGCCGCCATGTTGCACAAAAGAAACAACTTTGCTTAACACGGGATTGATAGCTACCACAGCTGCAAATTTAGTGCTAGTAATAGGGAAACCATCAACAACATTTTGTTCTTCCATGGCTAAATGAAAACAGAGTAACATTAGGATGTTGCGCCATAGGTTGGTAATGTATCTCTATTTGAATTTTGATAGGAAAAGAGCCCAGTGCTGGAAGTTATGTGTGGCTTCTTCTGCCAAGAATACCAAAGGGTTAAAAAGAGACACCAGTATTTTGTGGTCTGTAATCAGGTGAAACTAAGAACCGTATAGAAAAATATGAAATAATTTAGGGCATACACAATTTCTGAAACCTCTTTCTCTGTCTGAGAATAAAATTGCCATGCTTATTGTGCTGAATTTAAAGAGATAGAGGCATATGCAAAGGGCATTTGGTTCTGTTTGCATACTTCTGAGTGAGAATGGTGCCAATTAAAAACTGAGATGTGTCCATCACAAACAGAAGTGGCTGGTTCTGCAAGAAAGTGACCAAACAAGTAGGCAACTGCAGCTTAAATTTTAATGTGTGGTCACAAGCTGGGCACTAATGGAAAGGAACATCTTTACATAATAATGCATGGAATAATTGTGCCACAGTAGCAGCATCTTGTACTGATTTTGGGTAGTGCACAGTTTTGAATAAAAATTCCTGTAATTACGTAAGAGATGTAGGGTGTGGCAGTGTGGCAATAGCATCCATATGCTGGTGCCATGAATGAATTCCAGCTCATGACATTTAAAAATCCAAATAAATAATGGATGGTTGGAAAAACCTGTCTCTTGTCCAAATTGCACTCTTATCTTCCAGACTGTAAAACATAAAATGAAGCATGAAATTCCTGCAAATGTTCCTCTGAAGAGGCACCAGATACTACTATGCTGTCTAAATAGTTGAGACAGTTTGGAACTGATGCAATAAGTGGCTGTAAAATGCATTGGAAACTAGCTGGTGAGGTTGCTACGCCAAAAGGCACAGACTGGTATAGATAAGGGCTAAATGGATTATAGGTAACTAGAAGGTGTTCAGGTTACTTGTCAAGTAGCAGCTGATAGATGTATCTCTGTTTTTGAAAAATAAGACCCCCAATAATTTTGCTAACAGCTTGTCCAGGATACAGCTGAGGGTAGGTGTCAATAATTGACTGTGCATTAATAGATTTTTTTCGAGTCATTGCAGAGGTGTAATTTACCAGCATGTTTTTCTACCATTGCTAGTGGTGCTTATCATTCACATGAAGGAGGAGAACAAATACCATTGAGGGATTGAAGATGATCTAATTCTGCTTTTTCTTAACTCCATATAGTTACCAGTACCAGGTGGACCCATAAAAAATGAGGATGGGCAAATTGTATTAACGTAATATGAGCTTGAAATTCTGTTCCACAATCCAGCTCTGGAGAAAACAGATGCTCTGTGCCAAATTTTCTGATCTAACTATTGGAATGAAATTTGATCTCGAACTAAATGCAGTACATCATTGGTGGAGAAGCAATACAGTTTGAAAGTGTCAAAACAAACAGATTTTCAGCGTAAGCATTGTCCACAAATAGGGATGTCAATGAACAAACAACAGCCTTGTATGTCACAGGTGCAGAAAATAGTCCATGACTGGGAATGTATTGTTTGTTATAGCTCACTAGCCACTGTGGAAGTGGGTCAGAGAGGGAGCCCGCCCCCCCCCCCCCCCTTTCCTTTCCAGGAGCCCATAGTTCTTTTGTGAGCTCATGCATGGCACATGTGAGGCTCCGAGGTATTGCAGCCCATTCTTTATTCTTCCTTCCTGGGCTGCATTTCCTTCACTTAGCCTCTCCCCCCACATCCTAGCTTTTTCCCCACCGCCTTCACCTGGCTATCTACCACATTCTCTGTGCTGCTTGAGATTTTGTACCTCTCACTTGTTATCTTTCATCCTTTTGGGTCCCCCCTTAGGATTTGGCCTCCACTTCTAAATTTTCTATCTTTAATGTGTGCCATTTGGGGAAGAACTCCCTCCCTACCATCTATGGCATGGATTCCCCCTCCCCCCTCTTCCTTCTCTGCCATAACCCCCTCCATCATGTAAGATAACAAGCATGTTCAGGCTGTCCAAATGGTGGGACTGTTATGTACCCATCTGGCTGAGCCCCTACTGACAACACAGGAAACACACTATTTATATGTGAGCTGTTCCCTCCATGTGTGTACCAAGGAGTGGTTGCTTGTCGTCCTGGAGCAGTGGAAGTCTCAGCAATGACCGCTGTGCCACAGAGCTGTTGCTGTGGCTGGCTAATGCCCATGGGCAAAACCCCTGATAGGAGTGGGTGGTATTGAGGAAGATGGTTGGCATATGGATATTCTCTAATGGCCATCTCTTTGAGTGGTAGTGTATCATTGAATGCTGGTTCGTATCACCCTGCAGCCTTCCCTTCCCTGGCTACACCCTTGGAAGAGGGCCAGGCTTGCCGTCTTGGAATGAAACCCTGTCCCCTCTAACTGATTGTATTAGAAGGGATAGGGACGCATTCACCTCCACAAAGCAATTGTTTTTGTGGAGAATATTGAGGGCAACATAGAGGTGGATTCTGTCAGTAAGATGCAGTTGGGCATGCTGTTCATCAAAACTTCCCTGCTGCCCAGGACCCAGCCCTCCACGATTGTGATCACCCTGGTGACTTCCAGGTGTCTATTACCCTTCACCAGTCTCTGAATATGGTCCAGGGAGTGATGTTTCATAGACCTCATCCTACAAAATGATGATGAACTCCAGTCTAATCTGGAGTGACCACACATTTATTTTGTTCAACATTCCCAGGAGGGCCATAAACACAACCACTACAATTGTAGCCCCTTTATTCTGGCTTTTGAGGGGGTATGCCACCATAGATGGTCAAGATTGTGTGTTACCAATGTGACATGAAGCCGTGCATTCCTCCACCTGTAAGGTGCTTGTGGCGCTTACGTTTTGGTCCGAAGTGTTCCTGGAGTATGGCGGACCCTGTGTGTGAAGACTGTGGCCACACACGCCATGTGGGAAGCCCCTGTATTCCACTACCTAAGTGGGCAATCTGTCATGACTGTCACTCTCCACTCTCACCAGATCGCTCAGTTTATAAAAAAGAAAAGGAGATAGAGTTAAAATCCATTGGATTGTCTATCTTACATTGATTTTCACCAAAAATATTACCTAACCCAACCCACTGTCAATTTCTTCTTTCATCTGTTGCGTCCTTTCCCCCTTCCAACTGTATCTTTACTCTATACCCATCCACTTCTCATTTCCTCTTCCCTTGCAGTTGCCACACCCACCCTTCCGGGTGTTGTTCAACCTTCCTGGCCATATCCTATGGGGTGCTGCATATACTGATCCATTTGTCCTTGCAGAACACCTCAGAACACACTTTGCAACAGCTTCAGCGTCCTCTTCCTATCTTGCTACCTTCCTCTGCCAGAAACACTGAGTTGAAGAAACCCCCTTCCGTTCATCCCTCACTGAGCAGAATCCTATAATGAACCTTTCACTAAATGGCAATTCCAGCAAGCTTTTACCTCTTCACGACATGGCACCATGCCCAGATTCTAACCACAACCAGATTATCCAACACTTGGGTATTACCCATAGGCATCATCTACTCAGGGTCTTCAACTGTATTTGGCTTGTGGGTGCCATCCCTTCACAATCTGCCATCCACCTGGCCTCTGCATGGGCTCTCCCCCACAGTTTCCAATTTTCTCCCTACAAAATGCTCGTCACAAATTTTTGCTGCTTACCCTCAGCACCAATTGATCCAAGACTTTATTTAGGCAACCAAAGTCTCAATGTTATAGCACAGTCCTGTTTCTTTGGTCTTACTTTTGATAAAAAGCTGGCATGGATGCCCCATATTCTCCACCTGAAGACACCCTGCATGTGGAAGCTTAATGCTATCTGCCCCTGGCCACACCTCTTGGGATGCAGATCATGCTTCTCTTCTCCATCTTTACTATGGTCAGGTTTTGTCCACACTAGATTATGGCTGTCAGGTTTATGACTCAGTGGCTCCTTCCACTCTGCAACTACTTGACCCTCTTAATTGTTATGGGGTTCATCTGGCTTGTTGTGTGTTTTGCGCTAGTCCTGTCAACAATCACCCTGCAGAAGCAGGGATTCCCTCTCTATATGTATGACAGAGCCAACTCCCGGTTTCTTATGCAACAGCCATCTGGTGATACCCTGGCAATCCCTTGTACCCCATCTTCTTTGAAAATGAGGTATGTCTCCCTCCTGCTACCCACCATTGGGTGGGATTGCTGGTTGGAGTGCATCTCACTTCCCTCTGTTCGGATTTTCATCTCTACTCACTGGAAGTGGCCTTGTGTATTTCCTCCTCCCCCTTCCCGCCCAGCCCCATTTGATGGACCCTCGAATGGTTCAAATGGCTCTGAGCAATATGAGACTTAACATCTGAGGTCATCAGTCCACTACAACTTAGAAATACTTAAACTTATTTAACCTAAGGACATCACACACATCCATGCCTGAGGCAGGATTCGAACCTGTGACTGTAGCGGTCACGCAGTTCCAGACTGAAGTGCCTAGAACTGCTTGGCCACACTGGCTGGCGATGGAGCCTTGACCACAGATGCAGACTGACCTATTAGACGGTCCTAGGATCTCTGTCTGCCCCATGATATTCTGGCGTCTTGTACATTCTGTCCTTGAAGAGTTCCCGGATGCTATCATCTTCAACAATGATAGTTCTAAAATGGTAAATTTGTGTGGGGGGGGGGGGGGGGTGGTATGCTTTTGTCTCCTATTGCACAGATCACCATTTACTGCTGGTATTACGTAGTGTGTTCACATCAGAGTTGCTTGCCATTTTCAGGGCCCTCCATTTTGTTTTTCAGGACTCCCTCCATAGTGTTTTAATATATCTGGCTCAATATGCAGCTTGCAACCCATTAACTGATGCTGCTCTCGTCACCCTTTGGTCTCTGCCATCTATGACCACCTCTGTGCCCTTTCCTGTGCTCCTGCTCTGTTGTCTTTCGCTGGGCCCCAAATCATGAGGGCATCCCCAGGAATGAACAGGCTAACCATTTGGCTGGAGACACAGATACTCAGCACCATTTGCTTTCATGATTTTAGGTGCAGCTATGCTAATCTAATCTAGGTAAACATCAAACATCTTTTCCCAAAAGTGAAATGACATATGGTGCTCGATGCTCTCCATAATAAACTACACACAAACAAGGAGATTACTGCAGTTTCGTACTCTTCCTTCAACTCGTCTTGGAAGGAGTTCACTGTCTTATGATACCTGCACATTGGTCATATGGGGCTCATCCACTGTTTCCTATTGCATAATCAGCCACCCCACAATGTGCTCATGGAGCCAGAATGCCAGTATCCCATATATTGGTGGAATGTCCCCTCTGTCTTATGCAAGTAACTTTTGAATTATGGAACTGATGACCTTGCCGTTTAGTTCCATAACTTTGCCTCGGTCAATTCTCAGACCTACCTGGATTTGGATTCTCCCTCTCTGTTTGACTGATTGATTAATAATGCTACTGCACCCATGTCGACCTGAATTCCCAGTGGTTTGTTAATGCATTCTCATAAGTCATTGGCTAGTTGCAAACGTTGCGCTCTACCATCTTGCACCTAGAGTACTGTTCTTGCTACATCTCGCTCCATGAAGGACATAGCCATGCAGACATGCCACCTCAATTTCAGCTATGAGGTTGTGAAACCGACTAGTGTTATGGTAGCAATGCCGTCCTTCCATCCAGCTGCGCAGCAAACCATCAAACTCGCGTGTCACAAAGTGAAATTACCAGCTATACAACCGGCAAGTTGGAAAGGGCAGAACGAATACTCCTGTGAAGACTTCCTATGTCCCTCCAGCCAACCAACACCTGAGTCTTTCTCTGCTAACTGCAAAGGCTTGAAGAAGTCCAACAAAGGCAAACAGTCTGCTTCTCTGCTGACTTGAATAGCCTCCTCAGCGGTGTCACCAGGTGATACCTTTGCCTGACCAGCCTCTGTGTTGCTGGTGTGCAATACCAACCATTTTTCTACATTGGAATTGGCAGGCAGACAGCATGAGAAAGCCAATACTTATGTGGAGCAGGATCCTCCTGCCTCTGTGCCCTGTAGCAGCCAGTCTTCGTCAGCTGGCCCTCGAGAGCCGCTGAAGTGACACCTCTTCATTTTTTCCTCATCCTGACTCTTCTCTGATGGAACATTCATGGCCTTTCATCCAACAAAGAGGATTTACAGTTGCTTATAGAACTGCAGCGTCCACATGAGCTCTTCTTCAGGAAACGAAATTGCATTCACATGAGTGCTTTGAGTTTTTGCATTTCTTCTGAGTCTGTTTTGACCCCCCACCTCCGAAAACAGCATTTCATCTCATGGAGGAGTGATGCTGCTCATATGGGATGACGTTCATAGTTAACCCATCTCCCTGACTACCCACCTTAGAGCTGTTGCAGTTTGCCTCTTCCTTTTTCACTTGACCTCTTCCCTTTGTACCATTTATATCCTGCCATCATTCAGTGTCACCCGGGCTGACCTCCTGCAGCTTACTGGACATTTCTTCTGCTTGGTGACTAATGTACATCATCTCCTTTGGGGTTCTCCCAGAACCCGTCGGAGAGGTGCCCTCTTTGGTGACCTTAATTAACTTAATCTCTTCTGCCTTAACACAGGAGCACTGAGGTTCCTTTCTGACTCCTCAAACACCTATTCCCATTTGGACCTATCCTACTGCACTGCCCAGCTTGCCCATCATCTCAAGTGGTCTGTTCTTTCTGGCACCTACTTGAGCGACCATTTCCCTTGTGCTATCCATTTGGTCACTCCTACCCCACCTGCGTGCACATCCAAATGACAGCTTGCTAAGGCTGATAGGTGGCTTTTCTCCTCCACGGCGACCTTTGATGAACAAGATTTCAAAAATTGTGATGACCAGATGGAATGTCTTAAAAAGGTCATCGTTACTGCTACTTAACGTTCCAGTCCCTACATGTCCTCCTTACCATGCAGTGTCCCTGTCCCTTGGTGGACTGATGCAAGCCATGACACAATTTGCATGCAAAGATGTGCTCTCTATATTTCTTATGGTGATCCTACGATGGCAAACTGCATTTATTACAGACAAATGCTTGCACAATGTTTTGTTCCTCGTAATAGGAAAAATGGTAGCTGTATTTCATTCACTTCTTCTTTTAACAGCTCCACCTGCTGCTCTGTCACATGGGCTGACCCCTGATGGCTATTTGGAACCAATATCTATTCCCCAATATCCATTCTGACAGTGGCATACGATGTTATCTTGGAACCTATTGCTATCTCCAACACCTTGGGCCACCATTTTTCGGAAATTTTGAGCTCTGCCTCATATCGCACTGCCTGCTCAATTGGAAATGAGTGGAGGAGGCTTGGACAATACCCTTCCCTTCTCCAAATTGTGAGTGCTACAATGCTGCCTTTACTATGAGGGTGATAGATCATGCTCTCCGTTCATCCTGATCCTCCACCCCAGGGCCAGACTCCGTTCATATTCAGATGTTGAGGCATCTTTCTTTTGAGGGCAAACACTTTCTGATTAATATGTACAACTCCAGCTATGCAGAGGGAGCATTTCCCTGAAACTGGCGTGAAGCCACTGTCATAACCATACCTAAGTCTGGTAAGAACAAACACCTTCCTTATAGCTACTGCCCCATCTCTCTCATCAGCCCTATTTGCAAAGTGATGGAATGTATGATTCATGCCCGGCTTGTATGATGGCTCGAGTCTCACAATCTATTAACCATTGTACAGTGTGGATTTTGCGTGCTTCATTCTGCAGTTCACCATCTCAACACTTTGTCCACACATGTCATGAATGGCTTTCTGTGGAAATCCCCAACTGTAGCCTTGTTTCTCGATTTGGAGAAGGCCTGCAACACCCACTGGATGACTGGTATCCTCCGTAAGGTCTACACTTGGTTCCATCCTGAGCATTGTCCTCTTTGCAATTGCCATTAACCTTATAATGGTCTGCCTCCCACCAAGCATCTCCACTTCCCTTTTAATTGAGGATTTCTCCATGTATTGCAGGTCTCCATGGGCCTGTCTCATTGAGTGGTGTGTTCAGTGATGTTTCGATTGTCTTTAGTCAGGGAGCATCGTTAATGGCTTTCGTTTTTCACTGACAAAACCTTTCGTATGAATTTTTGGTGGCACAGTTGGTTTCTCCCACGATCTTTACATCTGACGCCAGTTCTCTTCCATTCATTGAAACTACATATGTCCCGGGGCCCATGCTCGATAGGAAATGCTCTTGTTCCTCTCACACATCTTACCTGGCAGTCCCCTGTATGCAGTCCTTCAATGTCCTACGTGTCATCGATGGTTCTTGCTGGAGTGCAGATCAAACCACACTCTCCTGCTTGCACCGGTCACTTGTCTGTTCGAAATTAGGCTATGGGTGCTTCGTTTTTGCATCTGCACATCTATCCCTCTTATTCCATCTCAACACTATCCACCATCGTGACGTGCATTTGGTCACCAGCGCCTTTTACACTAGCCCATTTGAGTGTCTCTATGCAGGAGCTGCTTAACTACAATTTTCTTACCACCTTGACTTTGTCCTCAGCAGGTATGCATGCAGTTTGTCTTATATGCATTGCCACCCATCCTGTGCCACCTTCTTAAATGACTCCTTTGATTGCCAGTATGGGGCACGTCTCTCTTCTCTGTTACCTCGTTTTTGGCTTTTGCTCCTAAAGACCCTACTCCATTCTGGCTGTATTCCATTCAGTTTCACAAACTTCACACAGTATTTCACGATAGCACCTTTGCTTGCACTGGTGGTTCTCGGACTGACCATGGCGTTGGGTGTGCCTCTATCATGGGTGCTGATGTTTCTCGCTATCGGATTCCAGAACACAGGTCAATATTTACAGGAGTGTTCCTCACCCTGTATCAGGCCGTGGAGTACATCCAGCAACACTGGCTTTTCAATTGTGTCCTGTGCTCAGACTTGCACAGCACACAGTGGCTTCAAAGGTGCTGAGAATCACCCATCCCTCGATGCAGCAGGTACAGGAAAACTGTCACTTGCTCACTCTTGATGGAGGGACTGTGATGTTTGTGGTTTCCTGACCATGTCCGTCTGTCTGGAAACGAGGCTGCTGACACTGCTGCCAAGGCTGCAGTCCTTGTAACACGGCCCACTTACATTCCATCCGATGCTCTATCTGTTTCAGCCTGTCAGGAGGTGGTGCCACTTTGGCATCGCCACAGGCCCTCCCTCCATGGGAATAAGCTCCAGATTATTGATCCCATTGTCCCCAAGTTGTTAAAACTTCAGCTTTGTGATGGAATGCCCATTTTTTAACTATTTAGGTTCCCACTTGGATTTGTACTAATTGCAGCAATATGGCGAAGGCCATTTAATTTTTAGTTCTTTACCTCCATTTCTCTATGGTGTATTTTATAATTCTTTCTCCGTGTCCCTGTTTTTAGCTGTCTTCTCTTACATTGATTGGGACTGATGTGTATTCATTTATTAACTCCTCTCTGTCTTCATGTTCTATAGTTTTGAGATGGGCACATATGTCCCTAGATGCTTTTGCATCCTAAAACGAAACAAACAGTGCACACATTTGAATTTGTTAGATTTTACATTGGGTTGCAGTGTGCAGGTCAAGCAAGTCTCCCAGTGTAGAGGAGTAATACAGGAGAAGAATGTTCTGTAACAAGTGTTTATTTTCACTGTATTAGTTAGCTTTCCTATCTGAGAAGGAATTGTGGGGTACACACACACACACACACACACGCACACACACACATGTGTGCCGTTTGGTGGCCCAAAGAAATCGCATACCATGTCCAGTGTTCCTAGTGAATTCCTGATAAGTGAAATGTTTCATGTATTGGCGATCACCAATCTGAAACGATGAACTGCACAATGAGAATATCCCGCTATTGCATAGTCCTGATATATGAATGCATGAGCCCCATAGGCTTTCCTCCACATGCATGCAGTATTGTCGTAGCCCTGTCCTCAGGAAATTATTACCAATTTTTCAATTACACATCTAGCTAGTCCTTAGCCAGTCACATCAACCACTGGAATAAATTACAGGAAATCTTCATTAATATCAAGATCCAAGGAATAGACACAGAGAGATAGTTGCTCTGTTCTAGCAATTTCAGCAGTTTGATCTGCAAGAATATTGCAACATTTGGCATCATTGGTTATTGATGCAACAGCTGATCAGATTTTGGATTGGGGTCCTTAATGTAATTCTTGTCATATTTACCAGTTCCTTTCAAAACTTACTTGTAGGTTTTCATCACCTTTCACAAAATATTTTGTAATGTCGAGAAAATTATTCATCTTGTCGTCTTGTTTGTCAACTTTGGTAGTCCCAAAGCCTCTGTGTCCCAATCATACCATTTCCTGATATACACAAAGAATCATTGCTTGATGATAAGGACTGTACATGTTGTATCCCTTTCCATCTGCTCCACAAGGCCTTGGTCCAGGCAATGTTTCATATTGTTTGTCATGTTCACCATCATGTGAATTAGTCACATTCAATTACAAAGGCTTGTGATAAGTGTTGGTTGTATGTATGTTGAAATATTAGAGTGTATGCGTTCACTCTGAGAACATGGAAGAGACCAGGGCTGGAACATTTTGATGACTACCTTTTGCATAACTAGCAGAAAGCATCATCATTTTTGGAACAGTATACCAACCAAAGATATTTCTTCATCCAACTTAGACTAAACATTCAACATTGACCACTTGGCAAACTGAGGGGAAATTTATAAGTTGTGTTGGGCACAAAATTTTTTGGAAATATTGTAGAGTGATGTGCTCATCAACTTTTTCATTATTTGATAGTAAACAATCACTTGTGTTGTACTTGCAGCCATGTAGAAAGTTGTCAGAGGTTGATGTGTCAGTTAAAGGTGTTGATTTTGTATCAGGACCCAACAAAGGTGATTCTGAATTAGCATTAAAGCTTCTATTGCTTTAAAACAACATTTGTAGCAACTGTGGTGGATCATCCATTATCCAAACCTGAGAGGAAAGAGTTTGTTCTAGTTATAGAGATTTTGAGAAGTACTTAAAATATCATCAGTGAAAGAGTCAGCAACTGAAATAGTGTGTAACAGAGCAAAAGCTGAAATACTTAACACTGTTTTTAAATGTTTTGTTACAAAGGAAAAACCATGAGTATTGTCCTAATTTAAACCTCATACTGCTGAAACAATGAGTGATATTGTTATTAAAAGTCCAATTGGTTTTAAAAAAGCTTAAATCGTTGAAATTGAACAAAGCTCCAGGAACTAGTGGAATCCCTACCATATTCTATACTGAATTTTTGGTTGAGTTGGCCCCTTTTTCTAACTACAGGGTGAGTCATAAATAAGGAAAAATATGTCTAGGACCGCATGCTACTATGCATAACATGTGACACATCATTGTAAATTTTGTTCTCCTTGATGTGTTTTGTATGTAAAGCAAAAACACATGTTAATCATTGAATGAGATACCGACGAGCCTCACGATCATGACATGTCATTCACCCATAGATACAACACATGACACACCAATGAGCTGATGTGTATCTGTAAGTGTTTGAAAGATATGAGAGAGAGAAAATCCCATCCCAATGTATCTGAAATTGTATCAGAACTTGGGAATCACACATTGCAGGTTGTTACTGAGTGTACAGTCACATGTTAGGGAATGTGTGCCCTGTAAGCAGAAAGAGTGGTCAACGGTGGAAGTAAAACCGCAGCATGCACGATGTATTTGCAACACTTCTGCAATGGTCACTCTGCTGGATACTCGCCATGTCAACAGTTGCTAACAGCCACATTGCAGTGTTACTACAGTACCGTGGCAAGTTTCACAAATGAGGAATACGCCGATGTCCACCTCACCTAAAGGCTTGCAGATGGAAGAGCTGATGTTGCAAGGCAACTGTATCCCAAGAGGTTTCCTAGCCGGCACCTTCCATCTGCAAAATCGTTTTACTCTGTGGACAGGCGCTTGAGGGAGTATGGTGCTTGTGTAGCACTTCCAGGATGATGTGGCCATGACCGACAGTTGATGTACATTGCGGATGATGAAGGAAAAGTGTTACAAACCATTGCGGAGGATTAACAATAAGCACCAGGTCTATAGCCACTGTGGTTGGCATGTCACAATCTACAGTACTCCATAGAAACCAGTACCATCCCTTTCACATGCAGAAGGTACAGGCATTATTGCTGGAAGACTACCAGAGGATGCTGGACTTCTGCAACTTTATCCTACGGTGTCAGATCTACAATCAGCATTTTTCACATACAATACTGTTCACCGACAAAGCCTATTTCATGAAGGAGGGTATAGTGAATTTGCATAATTTGCACCAGTGGGTGGAAGAAAACCCCCACAGCACAGTGATACGAGGCTACAAACAAAAATGTGGTGTCAATATCCGGTGTGGTATTATTGATCACCATCTCGTAGGGCAACATGTGCTACCACAAAGGCTTACAGGGGAGCGGTATCTGCATTTCCTAGATGTTACATTCCCAGAATTGTTGGAAGACGTTAGTTTGGTCTTTCATGTGAACCTGTGGTCCTGTGGTACATGCGTGATGGTGCGCTCGCTCACCTGCACAGTACCTTCTCTTCAAAATGGGTGGCTTGTGGAGGCCCTTTAGCATGGCCAGCAAGATTGCCAGACCTGAATCCACTGGATTTATTTTTGTGGGGCCATCTGAAATCTGTGATTCATGAAGGAGAGGTTGTTGATGTCAACACCCTTCAACCCAGAATAAAACATGCCTGTGATATTATGCAAAGAGATACAGACGTGTTGGATCATGTTCAGCAATCCTTCCTGCAAATAGTTCAACTTTGCCACACACATCGTGGCTGTCATTTTGAACAGTACTTATAAACCGGCACTGCAGGTTCTGGTCATGTGTTTCTATGTTAGTTTTGATTTGTACAGCTGTATTGTATTCGTTTGTGTGAACTGCCAGATACCTATGTAGTAGTATTTTGTATTCTGCATCTATGTACACTTTT
Source organism: Schistocerca cancellata (assembly GCF_023864275.1). NCBI lineage: Eukaryota > Metazoa > Arthropoda > Insecta > Orthoptera > Acrididae > Schistocerca > Schistocerca cancellata. The sequence goes on from NC_064637.1 coordinate 113,527,833, forward strand.
CTTAAAACTAAGTCTGGACACAAAAACCAAATTATAAAACATGCATGTACAGTAGTGCAGCCCCTCCTCATGTTCGTTTCCCTGTGCCAACTAGCCATGATACATAGTACCGGCCAGCATAACTGGTATGAGATAGATGTGGGTGCTATCATTGCTCGCAATGTCATGTACACTGTTGCTTGACGCTGATGCCTTGCCTTCTCGTGAGTGGCTAAACTACCTACAACACTCGCATAGCCAATGACGGCACACAGTAACACCCAAAAGTCCACTTCATATTTCCACATTTTTACCATTCAATTGCATTGTCATTTATTGACATAGGAACATGCGAGCTCAGTGTGTGACAATTTGCACAACATATTTGTCCTCATTTATGACTCACCCTGTATATTTTATCATAGATCTCTTGAACAAAAACACATGCCCAGTTCTTGAAAAAAGGCACAGGTCACACCCATCTACAAGGAGTATAGTAGAAGTGATCCACAAAGCTACCATGCAGTATCCTTCATACTGACTTGTGCAATCTTAGAGCATATTCTGAGATCAAACATAGTAAGGTATCTTGAGCAGAATGACCTTCTCTATTGCAATTATTGTGGTTTCTGAAAACACTGGTGAATTGTAATTCAACTTGCATTCTTCTCACATGACATCCTGAAAGCTTTGGATCAAGGTAGTCAGGAATACATAATGTTTCTTCATTTCTGGAAAGCACTTGACTCGGTACCTTACTTACACTTTTTTGTCAAAAGTGCAATCATATGGTGTATTAAGTGAAGTTTGTGAATTGATTGAGGACTTTTTGATAGGGAGGAGGCAGCATGCTATTGTGGATGGAGAGTTATCATCGTAGGTAGAAGTAACTTCGTGTGCTCCCCAGGGAAATGTGTTGGTACTCTTGCTGTTCATGTTGTATAGAAATGACTTTATAGACAATATTAATAGTAACTTCATACTTTATGCAGATGATATGATTATCTATAATGCAGTACTATCTGATGGAAGTTGCATAAATATTGTACATCTTGATAAGATTTCAAAATGGTGCAAAGATTGGCTACTGGTTTTATATGTTAAGAAATGTGAAGTTTTGCATGTCACAAAATGAAAAACCAGTAGAATCTTATGACTATAATATCAGTGAGTCACAGTTGGAATCAACCAACCCATAGAAATACCCATGTGTAACACTTTGTATAGATATGAAGTGAAATGATCACATTAGTTCAGCTCTGGGTAAAGTGGGTGGTAGAATTGAGTGTATTGATAGAATACAGGGGAAGTGCAGTCAGTCTTTGTATGGTAATATACTGTATCCACACCCTCCACCTAGCAGTTTCCACCCCCTCCTTACCATTTTCAAGTCCAACCTTGTTTATTTGCAGCCAACTGCTGTATACTAACAAATGCTGTGGCCAAAAGCTTTGTGTGACATTTAATTGTACCTGTCTTCAACTTGACGGGCCTTTTTTATGATATGCGGCAATCTGTCTTTCTTTACATTGTTTATACAACTGGAAACATGTACTGTTACTACATACCAGAGCACGTCATTTAAATAAATGAACTTGAATGCCTTAAAAAAGAAAATAAACTCTGATTACTGTTAATCAATCACAACTTATGACCAAGCCATTTATAGGCAATTACTTGTTGAGCAGAGATACGTTTGGAAACAGGCTGTCATTGACATATTATACCAGGATAACTCACTTCTTCACACATTGTAGCAGAGGTGTTGGTAATTCTTATTTTCTGCCTGTAGTATGAAGATGTTGACTGCAGGTGTAAAAAGTAAAAAAAAAATCTGAGCTTCTCGTCATGAAGTCCGAACTACTAATTTCCCTATGAACTTTTTATGTATATAGTTCTGCCTTCAGTTGATCTCTGCTTCTAATGATTCTTTCTCTATTAAATTTTTATAATGCTACAGTGATTTTGTACAGCTTACTGAAACTGAGATTACAAATAATAGTGTTCACACAGATTTCCTGTAGAACAAGATTGCTGCTGACTGACCCAGGTGTACTCTTTAAAATTTCACTAAGTTGTGATACACGTGAAATTGGTTCTACACATTTCCTCTATAACAACTTTGTTAATATCTGTTAGTTGTATGTTCTTCTTTGACAACAGGTTTGACCTTAATATAAGTTTTATTTACAATTTTATCTAATACAGTTTTGTTCCTTTCAGTTCATTCCTAACTTTTTCATAATGGGAATTTATTGTATCTTTTAATTTTTCTATAGTAGCGTCATGACTAGATTTAGTTGCGTATCTCAAAGTATCATTGACAGATTTTATTGTAGATGTGAAGTGGTCATGACTGGAATTAACTGCAGTTCTCAAAGAGTTGTACCTCACATTAATTGTATTGCTTCAAGAATTATAACTGTAATCTATAGTATTGTCTTAATTTAGCATTTTAGACATGAAAGTGTCATGGCTGGAACTGCTGACTGCAAATCTTTCATTTTGGCTGACAATTCATTCACCAAATCTGGTTCTTCTTAATTTTTTGACATTTTGATTATGTAAATACTCATTTTGAAACAGAAAAATGTGAAACTGGATGTTGTACTTATCTTTGTCCTTGCTTCATCCCACTGTTTCGCAGTCCTTTGCCAGTTTAATTACCTTTCTTCATTTGACCACTCTTGAAGATAATTCACACATTTTGTTTCTAGGTCCAGTATTTTTAATTTCCTTTTTGCTGTGGTATTTAACATGTAAACAATATTTTTAATTTATGAAAGTCATAAATATCAGTACTTTGTCTGCCACAAAGGATGCCAGTCCGAGCCCATAGGTTCGATAAGGAACCTAGAAAACTGTTTGTTAAGTCTGTTTGTTGTAGAATATCAGCAGTGAGACAGTACTCATCTTTCCCCTTCAATGCCACAGTTGCAGTTGTTTTTGTGGTACCTCATTTCCTTAAAAAAATTGGGGTATGGTCTTACTGATAGTAGTCCTGGATCTCGTGAAAGTTTAACATCATCACATTACCCACCTCCTTGCTGTGCAAGGAGTGATTACTTACAAAGACTAATTCAAGCAAAAATAAAACTTGACTATATGTGTATGATGGGAGAGACTGGCTGGGCACTAGTCTCTAACAATCGAGGATGATACAGCCATATACCAGGAGCAGTTTTGGGTGATGTAATCACAATACCTTGTTGGTATGTTTCTCTATTAAACTGTAAGTGGGGGATGATAGGGTAGTGTAAGAAGTAGGGGCATAGTGTAAGAAGTTGGGGGAATTCAGTGCAGGAAAATTTTATTACGGAAGAAACACCGAAAACATCTCGGGATCCGACGGTCGTCACTCCGCCCGTTAACACCGAACGTTGATGTCGCTGGGGGATATACAACTTTATGTCCTTAATGTTGTACTTTCCTGTCTCTGATTCCATTATAGGATCAAGCAAAAATGTTTCAGGATGTACTACTGTTTGAACTCGGTATGGTCCCTCATATTTTTAGAAAAACTTGTGTGTCTCTTTCCTCAGGGCAGAGCTCTGAAGATGCTGTTTTACGAGAACTAGTTCATCGACCTTGTAGTGAGGTTTGATAGTCTTCTCATTATGTCTAATCACTCATTGTTGCGCCTTTTCAACTAAATTTTTAGAACCCATTTCCTGTTTAAGTTCGTAATCTTCAGTAGGCTTTTCAAGCCAAATGAAACATTTAATAAGAGGTTCTCCTGTAAAGGGTTTGCCTATTACTTCTAAAGGTGTTAACCCTGTTCATAAATGTGATAGTATATTTAAAATAAGTATAAAGTCTTTGATCTTTGTTGCCCATAAGGTATGTTTTTTCATGGCAGTAGGTGTGGCATAATTTCACAAAATTTTTCATTACCTGTTCACACGGATTTGGGGACAGGTTATAGTTGGATATTAACACTTCACAAATACCTTCCCACGCTAAAAATTCTTTAAAATCATTACTAACAAATTGTGGTCCATTATTGGAGAGAAACAGTAGGGTTTTCCTACCTCCAGAAAGTATTGTAGCAAACAGTGTATAACCGTTTGTTGACCAACACTCTATGAGGACTAAAATGTATGACATTCCTCCCTTTCCTTTCAGAATAGTTACTAGGAAATCTGCTGCTGTAAGTTTGTGTATAGACTTTGGAATGATTGGATACACATGAGTGAGTGTTCCTCTCTTTCACCTTCTGAAAGGCTTCACAAGGCCAAATTAATGATGCTACTTTATGTCCTAGCCTTTTAAAGTAACAGAACTTATTCATACGAGCTATACATTTCTTTATTCTAAAGTGTCCATTCCATGTATGAACATACCACACAATTTCATCTTCCATTAACTTCAGAATGCATAAAAGCCATTGTTGCAATGTTATACTATCCCACCAAAATAAAATATGACCCATAATTCTCCATTTCTCTGCTTGCTTAGGAGGCAAAGGATTCCTAATACATGTAGCAAACATCTTGGTAAAAATAGGGATCATGTTCTTTATGCCATCTCTTGTATCCTGGTGTGTGGATACTCTACTGTCAGAAAACTAATTGCAAAAATTACACCAGATCACTTTTAACTCTTCCATGTCTATATGTAACCTAGACAAAGTGTCTGGTACAATATTCTCCAAACCTTTTACATACTGTGTTCTAATGTCATATTCTTGTAGGAACAACATCCATCACATTAATCTAGTATGTAACAAATGACTATTCATCAAAAAAGATAGAGCGTGATGATATGCGTAAATATGGATTTCTGCCCCCATACTAGTGTTTGGAATTTTTGGATACTCCATAGTAATGCTAATAGTTTTTCAGTAGCTTTGTAGTTTACATCATATTTATTAAGACTATGGCTAGCAAAAGCTATAGATATGTGATTTACACTATCTAGACCCCACTCTTCTTGGAATAGTTCTGCCGTGATCCCATTATCAGATGCATGGGTTGCAATTTTAATAGGTTCACCCAGACTCGGATTATGCAATATGGGTGCTTCTACTAATGCTATTTTTACATTTACAAATGCATTATTTGCCTCTTGATCCCTAACCAATGGTATTTTCTTTCATAACAAATGTAAAACTCTTGTGTCATTTAGTTCTTGTCTCCTAATATAATGTCTATAGTACCCAGCCATTCTGATAAATCCCTTCAGTCGCCTCACGTTTTTAGGGGTGGACATTCTTCAGGAGCTTTTATGCACCCAGGATCTGGTCTAATCCCCTGTACCCCTACGAGATGCCCTACGAACTTTAACTCTTGCCTCTCAACATTTGACTTAGACAGTTTCACTGTAATACCTTTTCTTTAAATTTTTTCAGTGGTAGGCGATGTTCTTCCCAGTTAGCTGAGATTAGGAGAATATAATCGACATATATTATTAAATAGTTCAATAAATCTCTTCCTAATGCTTCATCCAGAGTGGGTATAAATACTGATACTGAGATATTAAGTCCAAAAGTTAACACATTAATGTGATAAGATTTAGCATCAAACAGTATTTCTGTATACTTTTTTGAGTCCAGATGTAACCTAATTTTGCAGTATCCAGCAGTCAGGGCTATTGTGCTAAAAAACTTTGTTTTCTCCAATTTGGATAACACTTCATTGATGTTAATTGGTCTGTCTCATTCTGTTTCTACATGTTTATTCAATGTACACATGTCTAGCACACCTCCTGTAACTTTTTTTACCACTACTGAAGGGTTATTCATGATGCTAGAAGTAAGTTCTATTATATTGTTGTCAATCATTTTGTCGATTTGCTCCTTAACGGCTTCTTTCAAACTTCCCGGTACTGGATATGGCTTACAGAAAAATGGAGTGTCATTTTTTATTTTAAACTTACATATGTAATCACTGATATTACTGGGAAAATTGGATAATACTTCTACGTATTCCATTAGAATTCAACATAAATCTACTTTCCGTGCATTGGTTAATATTGTGGATTCTTTTACTTTGTTTTGTATGTCAGTCATATATGCTGATTGGTCTATATTACTGATCTCCGGTGACAGTTGTGCAGTAGCTGTTAATCACAGACAAACCCCTGCAGATCCAGGGGTTAGAATTGGCCCGAGGTATTCCTGCCTTTCGTACGAGGTGATTAAAAGGAGTCTCACATGTCTACATCTACATCTACATTTATACTCCGCAAGCCACCCAACGGTGTGTGGCGGAGGGCACTTTACGTGCCACTGTCATTATCTCCCTTTCCTGTTCCAGTCGCGTATGGTTCGCGGGAAGAACGACTGTCTGAAAGCCTCTGTGCGCGCTCTAATCTCTCTAATTTTACATTCGTGATCTCCTCGGGAGGTATAAGTAGGGGGAAGCAATATATTCGATACCTCATCCAGAAACGCACCCTCTCGAAACCTGGCGAGCAAGCTACACCGCGATGCAGAGCGCCTCTCTTGCAGAGTCTGCCACTTGAGTTTGTTAAACATCTCCGTAACGCTATCACGGTTACCAAATAACCCTGTGACGAAACGCGCCGCTCTTCTTTGGATCTTCTCTATCTCCTCCGTCAACCCGATCTGGTACGGATCCCACACTGATGAGCAATACTCAAGTATAGGTCGAACGAGTGTTTTGTAAGCCACCTCCTTTGTTGATGGACTACATTTTCTAAGGACTCTCCCAATGAATCTCAACCTGGTACCCGCCTTACCAACAATTAATTTTATATGATCATTCCACTTCAAATCGTTCCGCACGCATACTCCCAGATATTTTACAGAAGTAACTGCTACCAGTGTTTGTTCCGCTATCATATAATCATACAATAAAGGATCCTTCTTTCTATGTATTCGCAATACATTACATTTGTCTATGTTAAGGGTCAGTTGCCACTCCCTGCACCAAGTGCCTATCCGCTGCAGATCTTCCTGCATTTCGCTACAATTTTCTAATGCTGCAACTTCTCTGTATACTACAGCATCATCCGCGAAAAGCCGCATGGAACTTCCGACACTATCTACTAGGTCATTTATATATATTGTGAAAAGCAATGGTCCCATAACACTCCCCTGTGGCACGCCAGAGGTTACTTTAACGTCTGTAGATGTCTCTCCATTGAGAACAACATGCTGTGTTCTGTTTGCTAAAAACTCTTCAATCCAGCCACACAGCTGGTCTGATATTCCGTAGGCTCTTACTTTGTTTATCAGACGACAGTGCGGAACTGTATCGAACGCCTTCCGGAAGTCAAGGAAAATGGCATCTACCTGGGAGCCTGTATCTAATATTTTCTGGGTTTCATGAACAAATAATGCGAGTTGGGTTTCACACGATCGCTGTTTCCGAAATCCATGTCGATTCCTACATAGTAGATTCTGAGTTTCCAAAAACGACATGATACTCGAGCAAAAGACATGTTCTAAAATTGTACAACAGATCGACGTCAGAGAGATAGGTCTATAGTTTTGCGCATCTGCTCGACGACCCTTCTTGAAGACTGGGACTACCTGTGCTCTTTTCCAATCATTTGGAACCTTCTGTTCCTCTAGAGACTTGCGGTACACGGCTGTTAGAAGGGGGGCAAGTTCTTTCGCGTACTCTGTGTAGAATCGAATTGGTATCCCGTCAGGTCCAGTGGACTTTCCTCTGTTGAGTGATTCCAGTTGCTTTTCTATTCCTTGGACACTTATTTCAATGTCAGCCATTTTTTCGTTGGTGCGAGGATTTAGAGAAGGAACTGCAGTGCGGTCTTCCTCTGTGAAACAGCTTTGGAAAAAGGTGTTTAGTATTTCAGCTTTACGCTTGTCATCCTCTGTTTCAATGCCATCATCATCCCAGAGTGTCTGGACATGATGTTTCGAGCCACTTACTGATTTAACGTAAGACCAGAACTTCCTAGGATTTTCTGTCAAGTCGGTACCTAGTATTTTACTTTCGAATTCACTGAACGCTTCACGCATAGCCCTCCTTACGCTAACTTTGACATCGTTTAGCTTCTGTTTGTCTGAGAGGTTTTGGCTGCGTTTAAACTTGGAGTGAAGCTCTCTTTGCTTTCGCAGTAGTTTCCTAACTTTGTTGTTGTACCACGGTGGGTTTTTCCCGTCCCTCACAGTTTTGCTCGGCACGTACCTGTCTAAAATGCATTTAACGATTGCCTTGAACTTTTTCCATAAACACTCAACATTGTCAGTGTCGGAACAGAAATTTTCGTTTTGATCTGTTAGGTAGTCTGAAATCTGCCTTCTATTACTCTTGCTAAACAGATAAACCTTCCTCCCTTTTTTTATATTCCTATTAACTTCCATATTCAGGGATGCTGCAACGGCCTTATGATCACTGATTCCCTGTTCTGCACTTACAGAGTCGAAAAGTTCGGGTCTGTTTGTTATCAGTAGGTCCAAGATGTTATCTCCATGAGTCGGTTCTCTGTTTAATTGCTCGAGGTAATTTTCGGATAGTGCACTCAGTATAATGTCACTCGATGCTCTGTCCCTACCACCCGTCCTAAACATCTGAGTGTCCCAGTCTATATCTGGTAAATTGAAATCTCCACCTAAGACCATAACATGCTGAGAAAATTTATGTGAAATGTATTCCAAATTTTCTCTCAGTTGTTCTGCCACTAATGCTGCTGAGTCGGGGGGTCGGTAAAAGGAGCCAATTATTAACCTTGCTCGGTTGTTGAGTGTAACCTCCACCCATAATAATTCACAGGAACTATCCACTTCTACTTCACTACAGGATAAACTACTACTAACAGCGACGAACACTCCGCCACCGGTTGCATGCAATCTATCCTTTCTAAACACCGTCTGTGCCTTTGTAAAAATTTCGGCAGAATTTATCTCTGGCTTCAGCCAGCTTTCTGTACCTATAACGATTTCAGCTTCGGTGCTTTCTATCAGCGCTTGAAGTTCCGGTACTTTACCAACGCAGCTTCGACAGTTTACAATTACAATACCGATTGCTGCTTGGTCCCCGCATGTCCTGACTTTGCCCCGCACCCGTTGAGGCTGTTGCCCTTTCTGCACTTGCCCGAGGCCATCTAACCTAAAAAACCGCCCAGCCCACGCCACACAACCCCTGCTACCCGTGTAGCCGCTTGTTGCGTGTAGTGGACTCCTGACCTATCCAGCGGAACCCGAAACCCCACCACCCTATGGCGCAAGTCGAGGAATCTGCAGCCCACATGGTCGCAGAACCGTCTCAACCTCTGATTCAGACCCTCCACTCGGCTCTGTACCAAAGGTCCGCAGTCAGTCCTGTCGACGATGCTGCAGATGGTGAGCTCTGCTTTCATCCCGCCAGCGAGACTGGCAGTCTTCACCAAATCAGATAGCCGCCGGAAGCCAGAGAGGATTTCCTCCGATCCATAGCGACACACATCATTGGTGCCGACATGAGCGACCACCTGCAGATGGGTGCACCCTGTACCCTTCATGGCATCCGGAAGGACCCTTTCCACATCTGGAATGACTCCCCCCGGTATGCACACGGAGTGCACATTGGTTTTCTTCCCCTCCCTTGCTGCCATATCCCTAAGGGGCCCCATTACACGCCTGACGTTGGAGCTCCCAACTACCAGTAAGCCCACCCTCTGCGACTGCCCGGATCTTGCAGACTGAGGGGCAACCTCTGGAACAGGACAAGCAGCCATGTCAGGCTGAAGATCAGTATCAGCCTGAGACAGAGCCTGAAACCGGTTCGTCAGACAAACTGGAGAGGCCTTCCGTTCAGCCCTCCGGAATGTCTTTCGCCCCCTGCCACACCTTGAGACGACCTCCCACTCTACCACAGGTGAGGGATCAGCCTCAATGCGGGCAGTATCCCGGGCAACCACAGTCGTAGTCCGATCGGGGGATGCGTGGGACGAGCTGGCCGTCCCCGACAAACCCCCATCCGGACCCCCACAGTGATGCCCATTGGCAACAGCCTCAAGCTGTGTGTCCGAAGCCAACACTGCCTGAAGCTGGGAGCGAAGGGATGCCAACTCAGCCTGCATCCGAACACAGCAGTTGCAGTCCCTATCCATGCTAAAAACTGTGCAAAGAACGTCTGAACTAATCTACAGAGAGCGCAAACAAAACGACACAAAATTGAAGCGGTTATTAAAATACAAGATTGCCTCGTAAATGCAGTAATGCTGCCACTTGTGCACTGCTGACACACTGCTCGGCGGCGGAAGGAGACTACTTTATGTGATGGTCCCCTGTAGGGTTTGACCTCCGTTCTTCAAAATTTTCCCAAAGAGTGAGCCATTTGGGTTAGGGCGCCTTACAAGGTGCACTGTGTCGATCATGCATTGAGATCTTTAGCCCACTTTCTTGTCGTCGCGTTGCAGTCCTGCCCATTCTCCATCTCTTGGTTGAGGACACCTTCCTCAGTGCGTTTTCCACCATGCATTATGCAGTGTCGATTTCTGCATAGACGATGACCATGGACTTCTTTGCACCTGATATACAGCACAGTAGCCAGTCCATTGTGGTGGGGCCACCATGTACCCTGTTGTTTGTAGCCCCCTGACCACACATAGATCACGCTGCTGATGAGGACTAGTTTTTGGAAGTGGAGGGCTTGTTCAAAATGAGATTTGGGTCAGTCTTGATCAATACAGCATCCTATGCCCAGTCACAGGAGTAACTCACTTGTGACAAGCTGGGGGATATTTCTGAAACCATCATGCCCCATAAGAGCTTAAATATGGTCCAGTTTAGCCTAATTCACAGAGGCCTTCTTTTGCAGTCCGATGATGAGCTGTGTGCCAATTTAGAGTGGCGAGGTGTACATTTCATGTGGTGTGTCCACTGGGGTCCGAAGGATAATCAGGCTTCCACTGGTGCCTTCATCTTGGCCTTCGAGGGTGATACATTGCCCGAGAAGGTCAAGGTGATGGTCCACCAGCGTGATGTAAGGCCCTATACCCCTCCACCAATGCGGTGCTTTAAGTGCTGGAAATTCGGTCATATGTTTTCCCACTGTACTTCAGTGTCACAAACAGAGATTGCAGACACCCAACACACCCCAATACTCCATGCGCCCCACTTCCATCTGTGTCAAATGCAGAGAGCACCATTTGCCTTGCTCACCCGACTGCAGGATTCTCCAGAAAGAAAGGAAAATCATGGAGTGAAAGACCCTGGACAGACTGACCTACCCCCCCCCCCCCCCCCCCCCCAGGGGGTCCACAACTCTTTTATGGATACGTGCATAGCGAGCACGAGACCCCGAGCTAATGTGGCCCTCCTTCCTTTCCGGGCTGCGTACCTCCCTTTTCCGCATCCTTCCCTATCCCCCATCTTCACCCATCCTCCCCTTACCTCTGGCTCTTTCCTTCCCTTTCTCACCATCTGGGTGTAGGGTTTGTGCCTACATCCGGACATGGACGCTTGTAAATGTAACGCATTCTTTTCTTCTCTGCTTGTATGTCTTCATCCTTCCTTTGTCCTTCTCTTTTCCTTACCTCTTCTCTTTACCCTTTTCTCCACTGCGGCATTTGAGACCTCTCTTGTTTCCTTTCCCTATTTTTGTTTTTCCCTTTCTCTTTCTTCCTCCCTGTGCGTGACTGAAGGCCAACCAATGCATTTTCTTGCGTAGCCGGTGACGGGGTAATGCGTAATTCCCCGCCCCGGGTAGACAGGTAGGACATGTACATACCCCCTGGTAACGGCCAGGCATAGGGAGGGGTGATTATCCGAGCTGATACCTTCCGAAAGTGCCGATTAGTCCCTCCATCCGTTTGTCGGGAGGTGTGACCTGAGGTGTGAACAATCACCTAAGGCGGGAGTGCCCTCAGAAAGGGCCCCCACAAGGGAGGAGCGCTCCATCGGAGACGCCGGTAATCATGGGTGATACTTTCGCAATGGTTTCCTCATCTTCCACTATGTCTGCTCAGAAGCATAAGTTCCACGAGTCTCAGCGACAGACAGTCCTTCCACCGTTGCCACAGATCCTTGTTGTTTCTCGGTCTGACGAATGTCATGACTTCTCCACGGTCAACCCTTTCATTATTCAGAAAGGTGTTGACGCAATTGCAGGTCATGTAAAGACTTGTTCCAGATTACAGAATGGCACCTTGTTGTTAGAAACAGTCAGTGACCTCCAGGCACAAAGAATGCTGCGTTCTTCACTGCTACACACCTTCCCTGTCTGAGTGGAACCGCGCCATACTTTAAATTCATCACGTGGGGCTGTTTATACACGCACCCTCAACGGATTGTCTGACGAAGAAGTTCAGCACTACCTGTCTGACCAGGGCGTAACGGTTGTTCATAGAGTTATGAAAAGGGTTGACACGAGCACCATTCCAACCCACACTGTCTACTTGACATTTGACAAAGTTCAACTCCCATTGAAAATCAAACCAGGCTATGAGATAATTTCCATTCGCCCTTACGTCCCAATCACTACGCGTTGCTGTCGGTGTCAGCAGTTATATTACACCAGCCACTCCTGTTCCAATCCGGACAAATGTGTTACGTGTGGCAAGGATGCCCATGAGGGTGCTTATCCACCTCCATCAGGTCGTTGCATCAACTGTATGGGTGACCACGCTGCTTCCTCTCGAGATTGCACCATTTTTAAAGACAAATAGCTCATTCAGGAAATCAGAGTGAAGGAAAAGGTGTCGACCTTTGCTGATCGAAAGTTATTCGCCTGTCGAGAGCCCACCGTGCCTCAGACAGGAAAATACAGCACTGTCCTTGCTTCTCCTCGGCAAACAAAGGAGGTGGCCACACAGACTTGCGACCTCACCTTTAGTGCCATGGTCTTCAGATCGGCCAGTGCAAAGATCGCCCATTCAACCTCACCACTTTCGCCTGCCCACTCTATGGCTCACCCTTCATCGGGTTCTGCCAAATCACGAGCCCAAAAGTCAGACACCAAGACTTAGAAAAAAGAGCATACTCGTGAAGACTTTTTACATGCCCCAACTTCACAACCATTGGTTCCTCCTTCATCTAAACATCATGTTTCCAAGAAGGCTAGTAAGAAACCCAGTTCATCTCCTTCTCCACCAAGGCGTGTCTCACCTACAGTATCACCTGTTGGAAATCGCCCTCAGCAGTCTTCTGTGTCGCCGAGCCGCACTGCTGGCGGCCGATCAACCGGCCGATCGCTCGTGGTAGGAGCTGCTCCTGAACAACCTATTGATCAGACTCTTCTGCCTTCAGCTGAATGCTGCTCCATGCTGTCGGTCGCAAGCTCTGAGCAGTCGTTGAGTTGACGGCAACCTTGGTCACATTCCTCCATTTTCTGCCCACCCTATGTCCATTATCCACTGGAATATCCACGGCATTCGAGCCAATTGGGATGAATTGTCGATCCTCTTACGATCCTACTCGCTGGACATCCTCTGTCTTCAGGAAACAAAGCTGCATCCCCATGACCGCTTTGTTCTCCTCCATTTTCAGTCCGTCCGATATGATCTCCCCTCTGTTGAAGGCACTCCAGCCCACGGAGGACTTGCGATTCTTCTCCATGATTCCATTATCAGTCAATCCCCTTAAACACTTCCTTCCAAGCTGTTGCTGTCCGTCTTTCCCTTTCTGGATATACCTTTTCTCTTTGTACTGTATACATTCCATCGTCCACACCAATGGCACGAGCTGATCTTCATCTTCTTCATCAGCTTCCACCCCCCTATTTGCTGGTTGGGGACTTCAATGCCCACCACCCGCTTTCGGGATCTCCACATCCTTGTCCACGTGGCTCACTATTGCTAGACGTCTTCCACCAAGTGGATCTAGTTTGCCTCAACACTGCAATCCCTAATTTTTGTCTGCCTCCACGACTCATTTGGACCTTTCGGGAGGTACTGTTCCGCTAGCTCGGTGCTTTGAATGGTTCGCCCTTGATGATACAAACTCGAATGATCACTTTCCATGTGTCCTTAGACTGCAGCCTCAACTGAAATATATGCGCCCGCGACGCTGGATGTTTACCCAAGCCGATTGGACACTTTTTTCGTCTCTAGCGACATTCGATGACCGTCACTTTCTTAGCATCAACGATAAGGTCACACATATTACAGACATTATTCTTACAGCTGCGGAACGTTCAATACCACGCACCTCCGAATTTCCCCGGCGCCCCCCAGTTCCTTGGTGGAACGAGGCATGCCGTGACGCAATACGTGAGCAGCGACGTGCTGTTCGTGTTTTCCGCCACCATCCTACTTTGGCCAACTGTATCCGCTATAAGCAGTTCTTTGCGCGATGCCGTCGTGTCATCTGCGATAGCAAGAAGGCAAGCTGGAAATTCTTTATTAGCTCATTTAACACCTTCACTCCCTCCTCGGAAGTTTGGAGTCGGATTCGATGGTTATCAGGCACGCATAGTTTCTCCCACGTCTCTGGGCTCACAGTCGCGCATGATACATTAGTGGATCCTGTCGCAGTTTCTAACTCATTGGGTCAACACTTTGCTGGGATTTTGAGCACTTCAAATTACCCGCCAACGTTTCTCCCGAAGAAACGTGCAGCAGAAGTGCGACCTATTGCTTTCTCCTCTCAAAATCGCGAAAGCTACAATACTGTTTTCTCCATGCGGGAACTCCAACATGCACTCTCTTCTTCTCGCTCCTCCGCCCCAGGACCGGATGGTATCCACGTCCAAATGTTGCTACATTTATCAACCCATAGTCTGCGTTACCTCGTTCGCCTTTAAAATCGAATTTGGACCGACAGTACTTTTCCCAGACGATGGCGGGAAGCTATCGTCGTTCCTGTTCCGAAACCTGGAAAGGACAAACATCTCCCCTCTAGCTATCGCCCCATTTCTCTCACGAGTAGTGTATGTAAGGTTTTGGAGGGTATGGTGAATTGCCATTTAGCTTGGTGGCTGGAGTCCCGCAGTCTTTTAACACCTGCCCAATGCGGATTCCAAAAGCATCGTTCTGCAGTTGACCATCTTGTTGCTCTCTCCACTTACATCTTGACCAATTTTCTCCGGAAACGCCAAACGGTAGCAATATTTTTTGATCTGGAGAGAGCATACGATACCTGTTGGAGTACAGGCATCCTCCGCACACTGTTCTCTTGGGGCTTTCGAGGTCGGCTGCCACTATTTCTTCCCGAATTTATGGCAGAGCGCACATTTAGAGTGCGGGTGAACACTACTCTCTCCCGTACTTTCTCCAAAGAAAACGGGGTACCCCAGGGCTCCATGCTAAGTGTTGTACTGTTTGCGATTGCCATAATTCCAATTATGGACTGTCTCATTCCCTGATTTCTCAGGCTCCCTCTTTGTGGACGATTTTGCGATCTACTACAGCTCTCAACGGACCAGCTTCTTGAACGACGTCTTGAAGGATGTCTCGATCGCCTCCAGGCTTGGAGCATCGAAACTGGCTTCCGTTTTTCTCCCAGTGAGACCGTTTGTGTTAATTTTTGGTGACGTCAGGAGTTTCTTCCACCCTCCTTACATCTAGCACCTGTCAACCTTCTGTTTTCAGACGTCGCTAAATTCTTGGGTCTTATGTTTGACAGAAAACTGTGCTGGTCCTCCCACGTTTCCTATCTTTCGCGCTCGCTGTCTGCGATCCCTCAACACCCTCTGTGTCCTAAATGGTACCTCCTGGGGAGCGGACCGAGTGGTCCTTCTCCGCCTCTATCGCGCCTTAGTTTGCTCGAAATTGGACTATGGAATCATAGTTTACTCCTCTGCTCGGCCGTCTATTCTTCGTCGTCTCGACTATCCACCACCATGGATTACA
Source organism: Schistocerca cancellata (assembly GCF_023864275.1). Taxonomy (NCBI): domain Eukaryota; kingdom Metazoa; phylum Arthropoda; class Insecta; order Orthoptera; family Acrididae; genus Schistocerca; species Schistocerca cancellata. The sequence continues at coordinate 113,543,517 of NC_064637.1, forward strand.
TTTAGTGTCTGGAGCTTTTTACACCAGCCCTGTGGAAAGCCTTTATGCTGAGGCTGCTGAACCTCCGCTGCCCAATCGGCGATCTATCCTTCTAAGTCGTTATGCTAGCAATTTCTCTTCCATGCCTGCTAATCCAGCCCATGACATTTTTTTCGACACCTCCTTGGATGTAGGGTATGCGGGCTGCCCTTCCTCCGTACTACCACCGGGAGTCCGCTTCCATCAACTGCTCCATTCTCCACCGCCTTGGCTCCATCCCCGGATCTGCCTGCTCCATGACCTTTGTTAATTTCCCCCTTCACTTGTTTATCATCGGACATTTGCTGCTCTATGTGCACAAATGAAGGCAGCCACATTCATTTACACTGATGACTCGAAAACATCGTTAGATGTAGGGAGTGCCTATATTGTTGGCGACACCCAAAATCAATTTCGGCTTCCCGACCCATGTTTGGTTTATACTGCGGAGCCTTACGCTGTTCACCAGGCTGTCCACTACATCCGCCGCCATCAGCAGATACAGTATATTATCTGTTCAGATTCTCTCAGCTCTCTCCTCAGTCTCCAAGCTCTTTACCCTGTCCACCCTCTGGTCCACCGGATTCAGGACTGTCTGCACTTCCTCCACCTGGGGGGGTGTCTCAGTGGCATTCCTCTGGCTCTCGGGACACATTGGTATCTGTGGAAATGAGGCTGCCGATATAGTGGCCAAGGCTGCAGTCTCTCTTCTCCAGCCAGCTATTCAATCGATTCCCTTTGCCGATCTACGGAGCGTTTTATGTCGTCGTGTTGTTCTTTTATGGCACACACATTGGTCGACACTTCCCCATAATAAATTGTGGGACGTGAAAGCTCTTCCCTGTGGTTGGACTTCCTCCCGAACGAGTCATCGGGTGGAGGTAATTGTAACTAGACTCCGGATAGGGCACTGTCTTTTTAGCCATCGACATCTTTTAAGCGGCAATCCTCCCCCACTCTGTCCCCACTGCTGTCAGCTGCGGACGGTAAGACACCTTTTAATTGAGTACCCCTATTTTACTCCGTTGCGTGCCAGTCTACAGCTGTCGCCTGATATATCGTCCATTTTAGCACATGACACGCGCTCGGCCGATCGCGTTTTCGAATTTATTAGTGCCAGTGAAATGACGTCAGTCATTTGAAGCTTTTCTTGGGGACAACCAACCCCTTTCTGTAGTGGATTTTTAAGCCTTCCTTCTGCTTTTAGTTTCTCCAATTTTTTGAGTTTCGTTGCCATTGCTGCTGGTTTCCATTTTCGGTTTTTACTGTATCCTAAGTCACGGATCGGGCGCTAATGACCATAGCAGTTTTGCGCCCTAAAACCAAAACAAACAAAAAAAAATAAATACTGACCTACACTGAGGCTAAGAGAAAATTTGAACGCCTGCATCCTGTGCATATGACATCATCTTACCCTGCTGCTACAACAGTTCTGCAACCATCAACTCCGCAAACCTAGGTCACCTCTTAGAGCTGGAAGACTACACCTGCACCCTTGATGGTGGGGCTTTTAAGCCAGAGAAGTAAGTCTTCTTTGGCTTTTCTCACTAGGAATGGGTCTCTTGGGTCACTCTGTTCCCAGGTTTCTTATAGTGGGGAAGATGACACCTGCCAGTGGCTGAAGAGCCCAAAAGGAGCTGGTCATAGGGCTTCACGCTCATCCTCAGTCCTGGAGACTGAGCCAGGGAAACCCAAGGAGCAGTGAGAGAAGTCCAAAAAGAAAACCCCTAAGACCAAGGAAACTGTGGTGGCAGCCACAAACTCTGTGGCTGAGGATGGGGTGGAGATTTTGGCGTCTCCTGAGGACCTACATCTTGCCAGACCCCCAGGCACAATGGATAGAGACTGCTCAGGCAATAAATTGGTGCCATCAGGTGACTCTGAGGCATAAACTGCCTCATTGAATGTTCCTTGCCTTCCCAGTCTCACGATGTCATCCTCCAGTGGAATTGCAGTGGTCTTTTGCACTGCCTGGCTGAACTACGGCAACTGTTCAGTTTTACAACTACTATCTGCATTGCCCTCCAGGAAACCTGGTTCCGAGCAATGCGGACCTCTTCCCTTCATGGCTATAAGGGATATTACAGGAACCAAAGCACTATAATCGAGTGTCAGGTCGGACTTGCGTTTACGTCCTAAACTTGGTCTGTAGTGAACATGTGCATCTTCAAACCTACATCTACATCCATACTGCACAATCCACCATACAGAGTGTGGGGGAGTGTACTGTGTACCACAACTAGCATCTTCTCTCCCTGTTCCACTCACAAACAGATAGAGGGAAAAATGACTGAATATATGCCTCTGTACGAGCCCTAATCTCTCATATCTTATCTTTGTGGTCTTTCTGCAAAATGTAAGTTGGCGGCAGTAAAATTGTACTGCAGTTAGCCTCAAATGCTGGTTCTCTAAATTTCCTCAGTGGCGATTCATGAAAAGAATGCCTCCTTTCCTCCAGAGCCTCCACCCGAGTTCCTGAAGCATTTCTGTAACACTCCCATGATGATCAAACCTACCAGTAACAAATCTAGCAGCCCGCCTCTGAATTGCTTCTATGTCTTCCCTCAATCTCACCTGATAGGGATCCCAAACGCTCAAGCAGTACTCAAGAATAGGTTGTATTAGTGATTTATAAGTGGTCTCCTTTACAGATGAACCACATCTTCCAGAAATTCTACCAATGAACCAAAGATGACCATCCGCCTTCCCCACAACTGCCATTACATGCTTGTCCCACTTCATATTGCTCTGCAATGTTACACCCAAATATTTAACCGATGTTACTGTGTCAAGCGCTACACTGCTAATGGAGTATTCAAACATTACAGGATTCTTTTTGCTATTCATCTGCATTAATTTACATTTATCTACATTTAGAGTTAGCTGCCATTCTTTACACCAATCACAAATCCTGTCCAAGTCATCTTGTATTCTCCTACAGTCACTCAACAATGACACCTTCCCGTAAACCACAGCATCATCAGCAAACAGCCGCACGTTGCTATCCACCCTATCCAAAAGATCATTTATGTAGGTAGAAAACAACAGCATACCTACCACACTTCCCTGGGGCACTCCAGATGATACCTTCACTTCTGATGAGCACTCACCATCGAGGACAATGTACTGGGTTCTATTACTTAAGAAGTCTTCAAGCCACTCACATATTTGGGAACCAATCCCATATGCTCATACCTTAGTTAAGAGTCTGCAGTGGGGCACCAAGTCAAATGCTTTCCAGAAGTCAAGGAATATGGCATCATTCTGATACCATTCATCAATGGTTCGCAAGGTATCATGTGAGAAAAGGGTAAATTGCATTTCGCAGGAGTGATGCTTTCTAAAGCTGTGCTGATGCATGGACAGCAACTTCTCTGTCTCAAGGAAATTCATTATATTCAAACTGAGAATATGTTCGAGAATCTGCAACAAACCGATGTTAATGGTTTTGGTCTATAATTTTGAGGATCCATCCTTCTACCCTTCTTATATACAGGCATCACCTGCGCTTTTTTCCAGTTACTCGGGACTATACGATGGGCAAAAGATTCGCGATAAATGCAAGCTAAGTAAGGAGCCAATGCAGTAGAGTACTCTCTGTAAAACCGAATTAGAATCCCATAAGGACCTGGTGATTTACTTATTTTCAACCCAATTTAGCTGCTTCACAACCCCAGGAGTGTCTATCACCATGTCCTCCATACGGGAATCTGATAGAGACTCAAACGGTGGTATGTTTCTACGATCCTCATGCGTAAAAGATATCTCAAATGCTAAATTTAAAATCTCAGCTTTCATTTCACTGTCTTTCATTGCCAGGCCCAACTGATAAGTGAGTGACTGGGTGGAAGCCTTCGACTCGCTTACCGATTTTACGTAAGACCAGAATTTCATTGGGTTTTCAGCAAGATCTTTTGCTAAGGTATGACGGTGGTAGTGGTTGTATGCTTCGCGCATCACTCTTTTTACAGCAGCACAAGTCTCTACTAACTTTGGCCTGTCCTCATTCTCCTGATCTTTCTTGTACTGCGAGTGCAACTTTCTTTTCTTCCTGAGCATTCACCGAATTGCTCCGTTAAACGACGGTTGGTCTTTTCCATTTGTAACCCACTTTTTTGGCACATAATTCTCCAATGCATGATTTACAGTGTGTTTAAATTTTGCCCATAATTCTTCCACGTCCATACCGGTAGTAAATGAAGTTGATTCATTTACTCAGTGGGATGCTAACAACTGCTTATCTACCCTTTCTAGTAAGAATACTATCCTAGCCTTCTTGACTGACTTTTAACTTTTGTAACCATAGTCATAATGGTATCATCATGATCACTGATCCCTGTCTCAACACTGACACCATTGATGAGGTTTGGTCTGTTCATGGCTACCAGATCCAAAATATTTCCATTATGCTTTGGCTGTCAATTTAGCTGCTCAAGACCCCTCTTGAAGCTGTGGCTGTCATAATATGGACAGTGCGGGAAATAACTGTCTGCAATGTATACCTTCCTCCAGATAGTGCGGTATCCTTGTATTAGCTGCAATGATTGATCAGCTCCCTAAATCTTTCCTACTTCTGCGAGATTCTAATGCCCATAACCCCTTGTGAGGTGGTACCATGCCTACTGGCCAAGGCAAGGATGTTGAAACTTTACTGTCGCAATCCAACCTATGCCTCTTAAATACTGGGGCTGCCACACATTTCAGTGTGGCTCATGGTAGTTACTCGGCCATTGATTTATCAATTTGCAGCCCAGGACTTTTCCTATCTATTTACTGGAGAGCACATGATGACCTGTGTGGTAGTGACCACATCCCGATCTTCATGTCACTGCCCCAGCATCAGGTGCACAGACGCCTGCCCAGGTGGTCTTTGAACAATGCGGACTGGGAAGCTTTCATCTTGGATGTCACTGCTGAATCTCCCCCACATGGTAACATTGATGTGATGGTTGAGCAGTTGCCTAGCACAATTGTCTGTGGCAGAAAATGTGGTCCCTCACTCATAAGGGTGCCTGAGGGATAAGGCAGTCCCTTGGTGGTCGCTGGAAGTCGCTGAAGCAATTAAGGAGCATGGGTGAGCTCTGAAATATCATAAGTGGCACCCTTCCCTGAAGCACCTCATAGCCTTTAAATGGCTCCATGCCCGTGTTCGCCACCTTATCAAACATTGGAAGAAGGAGTGTTGGGTAGATAGATCTTCACCATTGGGTGCCACACATCACCTTCCCAAAGATCAAACATTTTTTCGGGTACTTGGCCCCAACAGCTGTCCCTGGTGTTATCATAAATGGCAAGTTATGTACTGATGAAAATGTGATTGCCTAGCACTTTGCTCGAGCCTCTGCATCAGAGAATTATCCCCCATCCTTTCATACACTGAAATGGTGGCTGGAAGGGAAGGTCCTCTCATTCACTACACACTGCAGTGAATCCTATAACGCCCCATTTACAGAGTGGGAGCTCCTTAGTGCCCTTGCACATTGCCGTGTCACAGCTCCTGGGCCTGATGGCATCCACAGCCAGGTGATTACATATTTCTCATCTGACTACAAGCAACATTTTCTCATCATCTTATACCAGATCTGGTGCGACGGCATCTTTCCATCGCAATGGCGAGAGAGCACCATCATTCTGGTGCCAAACATGGTAAAAACCCCATTGATGTGGATAGCTATCACCCCATCAGCCTCACCAATGTTCTTTGTAAGCTGCTGGAACATATGATATGTTGACGGTTGGGTTGGGTTCTGGAGTCGTGTGGCTTGCTGGCTCCATGTCAGGGCGGCTTCCGCCAGGGTCACCCTACCACTGATAATCTTGTATCCATCGAGTCTGCCATCCAAACAGCCTATTCAAGATGGCCGCACCTGATTGCCATCTTTTTTGACTTACATAAAGCATACGATGTGACTTGGTGACCTCATATTATTGCCACATTGTATGAGTGGGGTCTCCGGCGACCACTCTGGCTTTTTATTCAAAACTTCCTGTCGCTCCATACTTTCCATGTCCAAGTTGGTGACTCCCATAGTTCCATCCATATCCTGGAGAATGGAGTCCCACAGTGCTCTGTATTGAGTGTCTCTCTATTTTTAGTGGCCATTAACAGTCTAGCAGCAGCTGTTGGGCCCTCCGTCTCACCTCCTCTGTATGCAGACTACTTCTGCATTTCATACTGCTGCCCCAGTACTGTTTTCGTTGAGTGGCGCCATCCACAAGGTGCAGTCATGGGCATTAGCCCACAGCTTTCAGTTTTCAGCCGCAAAGTCGTGTCATGCATTTCTGTCAGCATCGTACCAGAACACACACTTCACCTTAATGGCGATCCACTTACTGTAGTGGAGACTCAATTCCTAGGACTGAGTTTCAACACTCAATTGACTTGGCTCCCTCATCTTCGTCAGCTTAAGCAGAAGTGCTGGCAGCACCTCAATGCCTTCCATTGCTTGATCAATAATAATTGGGGTGCAGATCACTGTATGCTGCAGCAGCTCTACAGAGCCCTTGTCCAATCCTGAATTGACTACGGAAGTGTGGTTTATGGTTTGGCAGCTCCTTCAGCATTGCATTTACTTGACCCTATGCACCACTGTGGGGTTCCATTAGTGACAGGAGCTTTTAGGACGAGTCCAGTGACTAGCATACTGGTGGAAGCTGGTGTTCTTCCACTGCAGATCAGACATGCGCAACTACCCTCCAGTTACACAGCACACATTCATAGTTCCCCTGAGCATCCGAATTATATCTCGTGTTCTTGAGTACATCCGCTCATGCCCTGGTGAGTCATTTCTCCTGTTTACTGATTCATTGAGCAGCCTACAAGCTATCGACCAGTGCCATCCTCACCAACCTCTCGTAGTGTCCATTCAGGAGTACATCTGTGCCCTGGAACAGTCCTGCTGTTCCATGGTGTTTGTGTGGACCACAGCACATGTCAGAATTCCCATCTATGAACTTGCTGACAGGCTGGCCAAACAGGAAACACAGAAACATCTTCAGGAGATAGGCATCTCCAAAGCTGACTTGCATTCTGTCTTACACCACATGGTTTTTTGGCTTTGGGAGATGGAATGACATAACAGCACACACAACAAATTGTGTGTTATTAAGGAGACTATGAATGTGTGGAAGTCTTCCATGCAAGCCTCTCACAGGGAATCAGTTGTCCTCTGCCAGCTCTGTATTGGCCATACGTGGCTAATGCATGGTTACCTACTCTGTCGTGAGAACCCACCTGAGTGTCACTGTGACTCCCAAATGACAGTCGTCCACCTCTTGCTGGACTGCCCACAACTGTGCTCTTCATTACTGCTGTACCAACTGTGTGAACTCCTGTTAATGGTAACAGAGGTAAGTGATTTTTAGTTTGTAATAAGTTAAAGAATGTGCTAGAAATGAGTAACACCTCACTCCCTGAATCTGTAAATATGTTAACTTCAAAAGTCTCCATGTTTCCTACTATTATTGGTTGTGTAATATTGATAGTCAAGTTTGCTTCTTCCAGTAACAACCATTCTTTTGTTGGTATTTTGTGTGAGAAATTAAGATACTTATTATAAACCAGGATTCCTAGTGTATCTGTAGGACTGGACCCCAGCCCTGTATCCACATCTCACTACGTTTTCCTCATTACTAGTAATCACCGGTTGGTTACCAGCTTGGCATGCTATATTACCACTTTGTGCTCTATTATTACTTGCCACAAATTCCTGCATAGTTAATGGGATCAAGTGCATCCACAAAATATAATAATACTTCAATCATTCTCCACCCACTACATAATATATCCTTCCTCCGGTAAATGTTCAATAGTCTTATTAAAATTCGAACTAACCCCTCTCCCTCCATTGGTTTGTCAAAGTATTTTGCTCATGTTAAATGCCAGTCAAAATACTTTCTCATTGTTCCCCACATATTACTGTAATACTTTGCTTCCCACAAGTCTGATAATAGCTTTCCTGCGCACTTGCTGACCAATACTTCTCTTTAAAATTCTTTTGAAAATCTTCCCAAGAGGAAAAGTTTGTGTTGTTTACCATTCCCCACTCTGAGGCTTCCCCTAACAGATACCCAACAGCAAACACCATCTTTTTTGAATTTTCCCAGTTCTTGGGCATTGCTTGGTTGAACCTTTCCAAAAAATAGGTAGGATGTACTTCCCCATCTGGCTTAAACTTAGGCAATTGCTTAGATAACCCTGAATTGGCTCCCCATTGTAAATCCATCATTACCTCACTAGTTAATACCACATTAAGAGAAGTTATCCTCTTATCTACCTTGTCCTGAATAGGTTTGAATTCCTTCCATAATTCATCCATACATTTCTTGGTATCATTGACTTCAATGGATAAGGCAGGAGACATGTTCTCAGATTACTCTCACGGCAATTTTTTGGTCAATTATTTCCTCTACCTGTTCCTCCAGACTACTCATATTAATTATGTCTGAGGTTTCTAATTTCTCTTGAAAGTTTCTTTCCACAGTACCTACTAGAGTGTTAATGCAAGCAATTTGCTATTCGACTATTGGTATTAACTTACCCTGTTTTTCACAGGTGCAGTCTTTTGTTTACAGCAACAAATGTAACATTACATACATTCTGAAATGATCCTAACTTCTCACTAAATTCAGATTCTACATTATCACATTCATATTCAGTATCACATTCACTATCACACTAACATCCTAAAAGTGGTTACTCTGTGACTTTACATGACTGCTTAACAAACTAGTTAATTCCTCTTTCAAATCTATTTTAAAATTCTCTACTTTAGTAGTTAAAGTGTCAAATTCAGTCTTCAAATTAGCCATAGCTTCACATAAATTATCTAAGTCTTTACTTTGTGAATCTACTTTAACACTTAACAATTCTAAAGTTCTATTCTGAACATCCAATTTATAATTTGAGTATTCACTGCGTCTATTTCTCTACTTAAAGTAGAACTCTGTGCATAGAGTTTTTCCCTTAAAGTTTCACTTATTTCATTTCTCAAAGAAACACCCTTCATCTATTTTATCATTTAATTGAGTATCTATTGAGTCTAATTTAAGACTTAGTTCCTTTCTTAAAGCTGCTGAATCTGCACTTTGGGTGTTGATTAATTTTACTACCTCAGACCAGTCTGTCATCTCCTTACTCATTTTCATTGCCATGGCTGGTTCTGATGTTTCCCCAATTCTCTGTTTATTATCCATATTCTTCTTACCTTTAGATCTAGTAATCATCAAAAAATTCTACACTGAGTGTAATAACTATACTAACACTCTATTATTCAACAGTTTCTTTAACTTCACACTCCAACAGTTATTATTTTGCACTCACCCGGTGTAGAGTTCTAGCTGCGTTGGTGAGCGGATGCGTAATCAGCACCATTGAACAGCACTGGCACCGGCAGCATCAAATGTTGTTTTCAGCATCAGTGTCAGCAGGCATATGTGGAATCAGCACTGGTGATTACCGACTAGTGCCGGCATCATCAGACTTACGCTGGTTCCCATGTCTGCGTCCCTGTGATGCGTTCAAGATTTGCTTACACCCCACACCAGATCTTCTTAGATGAATTATTCTTGTCGTATTTATTCTTAGTGTAATATGTGGGAATCTTCTTTTTCTTCTTTTAACATTACATCTTCCTTACATCTTCTCTTTTATTGTGTTCATTAATTTTTGCCCTTTGAATTTTTTAGGCAGAATCCAATTCTGTGAAACAGTTCTCTTGTCCTGCTATACCTGGTCACTATGGCAACACATCGTATCTTCTGCTTGGATTTAATCTCAAAATTACTGTTTTTTCAAGCCCTTTTAACTGGTTGCCACTTTCTAACACTTTTTAACTTTTAAATGACCTGGAGAGCTGTGTGAAATTGCATTACATGCAATTTTCACAACTCTCTCACTTCAGTTGACTTACTTGATCTGCTCAGCCAATCTTCTTCTGTGGATATCTTATCTGGCTCTCTCGATCTTCGAAACCTCCTTCTCTGAAGAGTACTGCTGGTTAACAGAATTTATTAGTAACACTCTCTCTCTCTCTCTCTCTCTCTCTCTCTCTCTCTCTCTCTCTCTCTCTCCCTCTCTATCTCCCTCTCCCCCTACTCTACCTCCCTCCCCTCATGAAATAAGTGGATACTCACATAATACTTTTAATTGTCTTGATATATTTTAACTTCCACAAATAACAAAGCATTAGAATACTTGCAAGTCAACTGACTCCTCCTGTGTTAGGCTTGATTAAAAACATCTGCAATATATTTGGTACTACAACCACATAAAATATGAACCTGTCTTGCCTATAGCTAGTCCAATATGTGAAGTTTATTTAACAATGATTCAACTGTTCTTCTTTTTTCTTGTTACAATAGTCAATGATATTAAAAAAACCATGAGATACATAAACACTCGTTTTCTTCCAATACAGCTTCCGTGGTGCGAGCGGCAAACACTTGATACCATCACGTCTACCTTGTGTTCGTGACTCTTTTGAAGCCTGCAAACAAAACATGTCACACAGTATGTACATTCTCTCACACTTATTTATAAAATATCCTGTATTCGCAATGGTAGAAGGATGAGCGGTTCTAGAATTTACGCGGAAATTCTCAAATCGCTACAGTTTGAGTCTTAGTGCTATGATATTACTGTCTGAAAAGTTGTTTCCAGGTTTTAGGACTATTGATCCATGTCATTTAAATGAACTGCTGTGTACAATAATATCACTCTTTCCAAATTTTATCAACATTTTCCAACATAATAAAGTTCCTTACCATGAACAACATGTGTTAAAAGGTATTACATTATAAAGCCACTCCAATCATTTCAATATTACTGCAGAAGTTGGACCATTATGGAGTAAGGGGAGTAGCTTACAATTGGTTCGCCTCTTACTTTAAGAACAGAAAGCAGAAGGTAATTATCCGCAATACTGAGAAGTGGTAGTGATGTTCAGTCCCAATGGGGCTCTGTTAAGTGGGGCGTTCCCCAAGGGTCGGTGCCGGGGCTGATGCTGTTTCTTATTTATATAAATGATATGCCTTCTAGTATTAAAGGTTATTCAAAAATATTTCTGTTTGCTGATGACACCAGCTTGATAGTGAAGGATCTTGTGTGTAATATTGAAGCAGTAACAAATAATGTAGTTCATGAAATAAGTTCGTGGCTTGCGAAAAATAATTTGATGCTAAATCATGGTAAGACTCAGTTTTTACAGTTTCTAACTCGCAATTCAACAAGAACCGATATTTTGATCAGACAGAAAGGGCATATTATAGGCGTGACGGAGCAGTTCAAGTTCCTAGGCGTTCAGATAGATAGTAAGCTGTTGTGGAAAGCCCATGTCCAGGATCTTGTTCAGAAACTAAATGCTGCTTTATTTACCATTAGAACAGTGTTTGAAATAAGTGATACTTCAACACAAAAAGTAGTCTACTTCGCATATTTTCATACGCTTACGTCGTATGGTATTATTTGTTGGGGTAATTCTTCTGATTCAAAAAGGGTATTTTTGGCTCAAAAACAGGCTGTTCGAGCTATATGTGGTGTAAGTTCGATAACCTCTTGTTGACCCCTATTCAATAGTCTGGGAAGTCTGACATTGCCCTCACAGTATATATTTTCTTTAATGTTGTTTGTTGTTAGCAATATTAGCCTAACCCAAGAGTTAGCAGCTCGTACTCAGTTAATACTAGGCAGAAATCCAATCTGCATGTGGAATGCACTTCCTTGACTCTTGTGCAGAAAGGAGTGCAGTATTCTGCTGCATCCATTTTCAATAAGCTACCACAAGAACTCAAAAATCTTAGCAGTAGCCCAAACTCTTTTAAGTCTAAACTGAAGAGTTTCCTCATGGCTCACTCCTTCTATTCTGTCAAGGAGCTCCTGGAAGAGCTAAAAAATTAAGCAAATTCCAGTATTGCATTCATTCATTCATTCATTCATTCATTCATTTCATTGTTGCCCTTATGGACAGTGTTTGAACTCGAAAATCACATGATGACACAATTTTCACTTCTTTCCTTTCTTCCTCTTCTCTTCCCAAAATCTCTTCATCCTTTGGCTGTGCTCCTGTTTCCTTTGCTCTGTCCATAATGTTCCTGTCTTCTTTCTCTCCTTTACAATAAATTTTGCACTCCTAACTTTGTTTCTGAAGTATTTCCTGTCTCCTATCATTTGCCTGTTGATCCCTATCTGCCTTAAGTCTTTGTCTATTTCATGATACCAATTTGTTTTCTTGCTTGAGCTGTTAACTACATCAAAAATTTTCTTTATAAGTCGGTTGCTGTCCATTCTCTGTATGTGCCCATAGAAAGTTAATCTGCGTTTTCTGATCGCGTCTGTTAGTCTGTCAGTGTGCTGGTACAGCTCTTTGGTAGGTCGCTTCATCCATATGCCATCTCTGTGAATTGGTCCAAATATTTTTCTGAGAATTTTGCGTTCAATTTTTTCTGTGTCTATGATGCCTGATGCTCCAATTGTGGTTGTTTCTGACGCGTACAATGCTTCTGGTAATACAACTGTTTTGTAGTGCCTAAGTTTGGCCTGCCTCGATATGCTTTTCTTATTATAATGTGACCATGTGCGTTTGTATGCCTTCTGGAGTTTCTTCGTTCGTTCCATGTTAGCCGCCTTGTTTGATCCTCCCATTTGTATGTACTCCCCTAAATACTTAAATTTTTCGACTCTTTCTACGGATCCATATACAGTATGCATGGTGTGTACATTGTTGGTCTGTCGTTCCATATATTGTGTCTTCTCGTAAGATACCTGCAGACCTGTTTTGGCAGCTATTTCATGCAAGCATTCCAGTGCTTCCTTTGCCTCCTGTGTATTATTGCTGAGTATGGCTATATCATCTGCAAATGCCAGACATTTTATGATTGTTTTGGTTTCACGTGTTCTTCCCAGCTGTATTCCTTTAACTTGTTCCTCCCACTGCTTGATAATTTTGTCTAACACCATGTTGAACAGGATTGGTGAGAGCCCGTCTCCTTGTCGGACACCTGTGTGTATGTGGAAGGGTTCCGAAATTTCTCCCATGAACTTAATCTTCGAGGTAGTGTCTGTAAGCGTCTGTTGTATAAGTGCCCTGGTTTTTCTGTCGATACCATATTCTTCCAGCACGTCAAAGAGTGTCTGTCTGTCTATGGAATCATATGCTTTTTTAAAGTCCACAAAGGTAACTACAGTGTTTCTTGCCTGTCTGACTTTCAAAAGTGTTCTCAAGTTCCAGATCTGTTCGATGCATGATCTCCCTTTTCTGAAGCCTGCCTGGTATTCCCCAATTTGCAGATCTGCTTGGGGTTCTAGTCTGTTTAATAGCACCTTAGAGAAAATTTTGTATGTAACTGGTACTAGCGAAATGCCTCTGTAATTGTTTGGATCTGACTTATCACCCTTTTTATGTAATGGATGGATCAATGCACATTTCCATTCCTCTGGCACTTTCTCTGTGATCCAAATTTCGGAGATAATCTTATGGATTTTTTTGGTGATGTTTTCATCTTGGAGTTTCCAGATCTCGGCGATAATACCATCTTCTCCGGCAGCTCTGTTATTTTTCATTTGTTTTATGATTTCCTCTACCTCTTCTATTGTGGGTGGATCAGAATCGGCATTAGGTGTGGTCTTTTGGAATGTTAATTTTCCTGTAGGTTTTTTGCAATTAAGAAGTTTATCAAAGTAATGTTTGAGAATTTTACAGTTTTCTTTTGTGTTTGTTTCCAGGGATCCATCTGTTCTTCGGAAGCAGAGGCTAGGGGGTTGATAGCCCTTAATATTTTCTTTGAAAGTTCTGTAAAAATTTCTTGTGTTATTTCTTTTGAAATCTTCCTCAATTTCTTTTAGTCTGTTATTGTCATATGCTCGTTTTTCCCTTCTGATTTCCTTCGATGCTAGTTTCTGAACTTCGTGAAATTCTTTCCATGTTTCTGAATTTCTGTAGCTACTGAACTTGTCCCATGCTTGCTTTCTTCTCTCAATGGCTTCATCACAATTTGCGTTCCACCACCTATGTTTGCGTTTTCTAGGTGGTTGTCCCCAGCACATAGTCTTCTGAACTGCCTTCGCCAGATCTGTCCATGTGTCTATTGAATGCCTATTAATTTCTTCAACGATTTTATCCCTGTTTATCTTCAAGTATTCTGGATCAGGTTTGACTATTTTGTTTTGCGCTGTCTGTTTCAGTCTTGGGATTGGCCTAATCTTAACTTGTAGCAAATAATGATCAGACTCGAAGACTCCTTTACGTGTTCTGACATTTAGAATTTCCCGCGAATTTTTCTTGGATATGGCCACATGATCAATCTGAAATTCTCCCCACACTGTGTTGGGTGCTTTCCATGTTGTAAGTTTTCGTCTTGGTTTTTGAAATTGTGTTGACATGATTTTGAGGTTAAAGTTTTGACAATATTTTATGAGGTGTTCCCCATTTCTGTTCGTGCGAATATGTGCTGAGTATGGGCCTGTTATTTCTCTGAATTTTCTCTCCTTACCAAGCTGCGCATTGAAATCACCCATTAGAATTTTCACATGTCTTTCTGGTACGTTGTTAGTTACTTCCTCCATGTTTTCCCAGAAGTCTTCAATTTCTTGTGGCTTCTTTCTGTTATGGTCATTTGTACGTGCATGTGCGTTGATAATTGTGTATGCTTTATTACCTGATTTGAAGGACAGTGTCGAGATACGTTCTGATATTGAATTGAAGTCTATGATGTTATCCATGACAGATTTGTGTAATGCAAACCCTGTACCAAACAATAATGGTGTTCCTCTTCTGACAGCAGGTTTATCTTTGTAAATCCTGTAATGTTCTGTGTCGAAATGGTTTTCATCTACGAAGCGCGTCTCTTGAATGGCAAGAATTTTGATGTGAAATTTATCTAGCATGTCTGTCAGTTGTTTTAGTTTTCCAAGTTTGAACAGAGTGTTTGCATTGAGAGTGCCAAGGTAGTGCTTGCGAAGAGGTTTTGAGAAGCTCCGACTCTTCTCCTCATGATGTTCCTGGTCCCCCAGAATCCGATGACCAGGAAAGTCCAGTCCGTTGACTGGGGCCTGGGGTAGCGGATTTCTTTCCATTTGTTCCATCATGATTACTTCAAGTTGAAGTTGGTTGTGGTGACCTTTAACAAGATCACGGTAATTGCAGACTTGATTGTTGAGATCAAGCCATATTTCACTGCCGAACCAACTAGGTAAACAGACGCAGACCACTAGTCGCTGGATACCAGAACAGACACTAATGGATTTCTTGATGTTGTGTGTTTGGTCCGCGAGAGCTATTTTATTTCGCTCAAGCCGGTGAGGACCCCCCTATCCGCCACCTGGGACGCGCCACGTCGGAGTATCACCTCTCCGCCTGCTACGACACCGTAGTAGGTTCGTGGTCCAGTATTGCATTGTTTATTTTCTTTATTTAAACTTACAACTTGTCACCTGAATATGTTTTTTTTATATTTCATTTTATCTGTTTCTAATATTATGTCATAATTTCATGTATAGACTTGTTCCATGACCATGGAGACTTCTCCTTAATTAGGTCCCACAGAACAATAAATAAATAAATAAATATTAACATTTTAACAGAAACTGTTCCCACTTAAAACCTATTTTCAGTTTACTTATTCCAAACTCTTTTTACTAACTAAATTATCAATATTAATACTGCTAATGACAATTGTAATAAAATTTCCAGTGTTGCCAGTTACACAGATAACCACACAAATCCTACATGGCAACTTTGAAATATCAACATCTGAGAACAAATGGTTTTATAATGCTTCTGCACTAACACATACGTGAATGTAATGAAAATAATATCGGAGTTGTAAATACAGACGTAGAACATGCTATGTGTGAAATATTACAGAATTGAATTGTTCATGAGTGCAGTAATCACATTCTTAAATAATGAAAGAGTGTCATTAACCAAGCTCTTGATGAGCCGCAGCCAGATTAGGTGCCCAACATGAACCATATGCATTTCAGTTCTTTACACTTGGTACGTTTACCTCTCTGATAAGAAGTACCCCCGCCCCCTTCCCCGTTGGTTCCCTGTAGCCAGGTAGTTGATCAATGAGCTTTGAGCATCGGACTACTCAACCCTATGTAGAGTGGTGTTGCTGTCCCAGTTGGCTTGTGGAGAGTGCTCAGTACTCAGGCATATGAAATTTGGAGTATGGTCTTCAGATGTATGTTCGAGGTAAGTCTGCAAGTTGATCAGCTCCCTTGTTGTGGTGTGTCTTTCCCTTTTCAGCTACCACAGGAGCTGTAGACCAACATTAAGAGCTTGCACTCTTAATTCCTGTGGAATGGCCTACCTTTTGTTCAGTTATTCTCTCTGTAGCTTTTGGGGAAAGAAAGATGGTCTGTAAAATTAACTTTTGTTTGACACACGTAACTTCGTTGTGTTGATAATGTTTATGATTTTTGGAAACCCCCCCAGAAATTTAGTGTGTGTCTGTATCTTTTTCCAATTCTTTGCAGATTCAGATGATGTCTGCATTTGAATGTCAGATGCACTGTGGCTCACTTTGAGTGACGGTATCAGCCACGAAGAAGTCGATGTGCCGTAGCTGCAGAAGAAGCATGAAGATGTGACAGACGTGCTGAAGAACTGTGTGGGAGCTGTAGAAGCCCTGCAATGGCAGACGGCCCAGCTGGGAGAGGAGGACTGTCAAACTCCACAGGCAAGCAACAGCGTGAAACGTCTTCCAGCAGTTATTTGTTTAAAATGTTGATTAACCTAAATGACCAAATGAGACTGTTATCTCTTCCTCATAATAGCTTGAAAATTGTCCACAGGTTGTCAAATGGCTGGCCATTTCAGGCTACTACTACTACTACTACTACTATTAACTCCAAGTTTGCTAAACTGAGGAAGCAACACTTGTTCAAGCATTGTCCCTCCACAAACCGCTTAGTGAGTGTGACAGTAAAGGCCAATGGATAACTGAGAAGGTGAGTGATATATGCCTATTGAAGCAAGAGGAAAGCTTACATTTAGTATTGATACAGTTACAAGTTAAATGATTTGATTTTGTGTGTAGGGAAGAAGAGGAGGTATACAGTACCTAAAATGATAAGAGAAACTTTTGTTGATGCTTATGCATAATAATAAAAAAAATTGAAAACAAAAATCATCTCAATTGTTATGACTTATATCAATGTGCATCTTACTGCTCTATACAGTATGTCAAGTAGGATGTGCTTGGGTTGAGGGAGGTGGTCATCAGTGGCAATTGAATGTCGTATATGCTCTGAGAGTGATAGCTGTGTTTATTACAGTTTTTGTGGGACCCTCCAGGAATGATGGTATAGTGCCGTACTGTCACACTGGAAACAGAATTAGGGAACCGGATAATAACTGCTAGCAGTCACTATAAAACTGACATTATTTGACACAACACTGGTCTCCAGCTTGTCTTCAGTTGGTTAACATACAGATACAAGTTTCCAAACTCAGAGTTGGACATCACTGTATAAATCAAAAACTAATGACATGATGATGACTAAATAGATGCAAAATTCATCATTGTAAGTGACTAAGGGGCACAAGTTGCAAAACATTGTGCTACTGTTACTGAAGAATCCAAATAATTTTCACAATAATGTGAAAATGTGCTGTGGAAACAGCATACATACAACAGTCTCCATATTGAAGGAGGTTGCGACTGACTGTCCACCATGACAGTATTGTGGAGGTGGTGTGATGGTGAAATATGGAAAACCGACACTCGACAATTGCAGAGCTTGGCAGCCTTCCTCCCCAGATAATGCGATCCTTGATGTATGAAATTGGCACTGAGCACTTGCTCTTGAAAGAAGTGTGCATCAGGCACGTGCCAAAATACATCATATAAGATCATGAAACTGAATGACATGGGAACAACACTGACACTTTGAGAGATGTACTGTGATGGTGGCAATAGGTTTGTTAATAAGCTTTTAACAGGAGATGTGATGTGGGTTACTCACTGTGTCCAAGAAACTCAGTACCAATCAATGTGTTGGTGTCACAGTAGATAAATGGTCAGGACAAAGTTATAGCAGATAGTATTGATGCGCTCAGTGTTCTGGGATAGGAAGGGCATTGTGCACACTGACTTGATGCATAGAAGTGAAACATGTAATGCTGTCCATTATTGTGAAACAATGGATATTTCAATGAGCCACTGAATCTAAAATTTTGTCCAGTGATATAATAGGTTTCTCACTTCTGGTGGCAGTTATGTTGAAAAATAGGTTTAGTAATGATTTATGTGTTACCATTAAAGATTTGGATATAACTATGTTTTAGTCTTCAAAAATGATGAATTTCATTTTCTGTAAGACTCATTTATGGTACTAAGCAACAGATCTGTCTTGAACAAGGACACTTCTCATGTACAGTTTACTTCACTTAAAACACTTTTTTTATTTGGTTTTCAGTTCTGTGTCAAAACTGTAATAACATTTGTCACATTACTGCAGTTTATAGTTTACATCCTAATATTTACAGTGAAAAGCAGTAAAGAATTTACTGTTAGCAGATCATTGACATTATGTGAGTTTTCTGACTTGTATGATTTGTTGGAAGTGAATGCGATTCTGTTGTATGCTTGTCACCTCAGTGAAAAATAACAGTAATCTGTATTAACTGAATGTGTATATCTTTATACAGTTGAATCACTAATTGTTGCAACTGTGAGAGAAAGCGGAGGCAAATAAAGAGGAACTGAAATCTGACCATGAAATGCAGCAGTATCAAATGGAGTTGGGAGACCAAGCCCCAGATTGAGTACAATATGTGCAGTGTCCAGTTGAATGGCAGTTTGGGGATGCAGCTCATTGGCATTATGATGCTACAGGTGAAAGTACAATATCTCTTTCTCTCTCTCTCTCTCTCTCTCTCTCTCTCTCTCTCTCTCTCTCTCTCTCTCTCTCTCTCTCTCTCTCTGTTTCTAGCAATATAGGTTTCCTCCTCAGAAATTTTCTTCTTATTTGATGTTTCTAGATCTCTTTGTAATACAATATGATAAATGGCAAAAAGTTCAGGTTTGTTGATACAACTAAATATATTGTGTTTAGAGTAAACAGAAGGTTACTTTAGAATAATGATATAAAAATGGTTGTATGGAAAGAGTGCTAAGGATGGTGTTCTACTGACAGAAGATTCAGTGAGCATAACAAATCCACTAATAAAACTAGTCCCACTGTACTAGTTGATGCTGTTCTAGAGCATTCTTGAGTGGTTTTGGTTCATTACCAGAGAGCACTGACAAATGACACACAGAGTTCAAAGAAGGGTAGCTCATTATGCATTACCTGGAATCAGTTGAGAAAGTATCATAGTTAAGATTAGCAATTTCAGATGGGAATCATTGAAAAAAGAAAATTTTCACTGTGGTAAAAATCATTTCACAAAATTTCAAACAGCCAGTTTATCCTCTGAACAGCCAATTACAGGGTGTCCCACTCACACCTCCCTGATTTCAAAGGCCCAGGGGAAAAAACTACAGTAGATACTACAATGAAAAATGCACCAGATTGTAGAGCATCTTGGAAAATTTATTTATTTATCACTAGCACGCCTCTACATGTGAACCATTTGCAGCATGAAGAATATCGAGTCAATATGCATTTTTGTACTAAGTTCTTTGTAACGTTTCCTCTGTTACTGTTTCAATTGAATTAGTGATATGATGTCGCAATGTAGAAATGTGACAACTTCAGTCACACACATGCGGTCTTTCTCAAATCCCCACATGAAGAAATCAAGCAGCATAATGTCAGGTGAAAGTGGTGGCCAGACAATGAGTTCTGTGTCCGATCCAATGACTGGGAAATTTCCTTCCCAGGAACTTGTGAACAGCCATTGACGAATGTGGTGGAGCTCCGTCTTGTTGAAAAATGATGTTGGGTTACAAGTCTAGTATCTGAAGCTAAACAAACTGCTCCAAAATGTCCAGAAACACTGACCCATTCACTTTTGTTCAACAAAGACAAATGCCTCAACAATCCTCTCACGCATTAGCCCACACCAGACGTTTAGTTTAGGGCTGTCACAATCATGTTGAACGACAGTGTGCAGATTACGATAACC